>NC_056733.1:1596855355-1597082855 GCF_019279795.1 Protopterus annectens
CAACACATTACAACATTAGTCAAAATAACATACATGGATATTCCCATTTACCCAAAACAGTGCAATTACAACAGTGCCATAGCAAACAGAACCCATGCATATATGGAATGGGATTCAGGGTTGCAACAGCATGCCAGTTAGTGGCATGTCAGGCAGGTAATAAAATGATTATTCAACAGGGATTATTAGTATGCACACAGTTTAAGCAATGATAAACCAAATGGAACAATGTTCCCAACAGTAGAGGTTTGTTTAGGAACATACCCCTGTTGGTTTCAGTGTGATGGTTGGATCAGTTGAGTGTTGGGGGAAGGGAACAGATTCAATTGACAACTGCTATCAAGTATATTTGTCAGTACACTACTACTCGTTACTCTACATTCTGACCACACTTACATTCTACCTGGGCCATGGGGCTGCTACAGCACACCAACAGCTGTAGATATCAAGAGAGCAATTGCACCCTTATTTTAGTTATACACATCAGACCTGTTTCTATACCAATTTCTTTACCTGTGGGTCTGTGCAGATGAACTGTATGCACATTACATTGCTGTTTCTACACATAATTCATATTCACATATTAGTTGCAGGTCCTGGAGTGTATGTTGTGCCTTTCACATACATCTACTGTGACATTCTCTGTGTGCAGGTTTCTTGGCAACTGGGGAAACTATCCATGACAGCATGACACTTGAGGGGCTTGTCTGGGCCAGACTGCAGAGTGTGGATGTCTAGCTTGCATCTATTTGTAGGACTGGGGCTGATCAACACAGAAATTATACACCTTTCATAGTTATGCACATCATACTAGTATTTCTATTCAGATTTCTTTACCTGTGTGCCCTGTATGGAAAATGTATGTGTTGCAGTACATTATTTTTCTATTCAGATTGCAGTTTATAACTGTAGAACCAGACTGAGATGTTAGTGACTGTCCCTGGATTCAAACTGTGCTGTGTTTGCAAAATTGAATTACAGGCCTAGTCTTTATCAGACTGAGTTAATGGGGAGGTGTTGTGTGTTGCTTGTGACATTTCTATCTAGTACATATTTTTGTGCACAGTACTTTTATTATGACATGTTGCATTATTTGTTTCCCAGTTTCAGTACAAATTATGCATACACAACAGACATTGGTGTCACTGTTTGTGAAACATGTGCACATTAGCTGGATTGCATATTTGACTGTCTTACAACTACATACCGCAATTTAGATTCCCGAATACACAGTGTAGGTTTTAATTTTGCACCTATTAGCCTTATACATTTTTCAGTACATTCACACCTACATATGACTGAAACTGAAAGGTTAACACAGGACAATTCTGGCAGACAAATATGTAAAACACATTCTGATGGGAATATGTACTGTTGCTTTTTTCCAGTTATTTGACATGCCCATTCTAAAGTATGCAGACAAGCAGTACTAAATCAGTTCACCTCAGTTAATGCATTCTGCAGGACATACACATTTCCATTTATCAGGAACAAGTGAGATGACACACACCAGTATTTGGGCTCATCTTTATTAGTTTTGACATACATATCTGTGTATGACTCAGACATCCACAATTACTATTCCTGCATGATCTGCACAGGGGAATGCTTTTCATTTCTAAATGTTACAGTAGCCCTAACATGGCACTTTCTTGGCAGGTTAACTCAGACACACTCATAGATATTCTAATATTCCTCTCCCTCATATTGTACCCTGTTTGCTACTGATATCTGTATTACACAGCAGCTGGGAATACTCCATTGTAACACTGGCAGCCTGACACAGGCATTTATTCCTGACTTTTACAGCACAATTATATATACAGGCAGTACTACCATTACTATAATTCTGATTTCTTACTGCTAATAGTAGGGGGTATTCTGTACTCACCATACTGCCGTGGGCATGAGCCTCAACATTGTGGGACCTCTCTGCAGCAGCTGTATGGGGAGACATTACACATTAATCACACTTGCACAACCGCAAGTTGAACTTTTTCCATACTTAGAGTTACATAAGACTGCATACTGTGAGCCCTGGTATTAGCCCTGCAGCAGCCTGCCATCATGATTTTTAACTAGGAGCCCAACCATGACCCTGGACTCCTGGATGCCCCAACATTTTGCTCGGAAGCACAAACTTTCACCAATGTCAGACATTCTGGTCCTGCTGTGTGCAATCCCAAATGGTTATGGCTGTATTCCCACCTGTGCAGTTTAAATAGGGCAGTTTTCCCGCACTTTTTCTTGATTGGCCAGTTTTAATATGCTGCACTATGCTTAGCTCTGTGCAAATCTACAAAGCAATGCTTACACCAGCTAAGCAGAGCTGAAAGCAGGTAAGCAATGCTTACACTAGCAAAGCATTGCTTAAATCTATTTTTTGTTTCATTAAATTTATAAATTATTTTTTAATTTATATTTTACATATTCCCACCCCTACTGTGCTACACATGAGCCATATGATTGACATCTATCATTCAAATTCCTTAAAAGTTTATTAAATAATTTGGTAGAAGGGAATTCAACCCAAGCATGCTCGACATGCTATACCATGTTAGTACCACTACGCTACAATAGCTTGATGATGTTTTCTATCACAGTAGCACATTTTTATAATTTTCAGGATTTCAGCCAGGCTAAGCATAGCGGTGCACCATGCAAACAAGCTGCGCACCTCTTAAATGTCGGATTTATTTGATGAAAAAAAAATTATTACTTTTTTTAATTTCTATTCATTTCCTCTTGCCCTACTGCTTCCGTGCATGCAGGGCAAGAGTGCATACATTTGGGGGTGTGTATTTGAAGGCTGCTGCCTTCTAAGTGTTTATGTTTTTCATTTTCTTTTTCAGGCTCCACAGACACTGAAAGGCTGCTATTTACATTTTAGTGTCTGTGGACACTCGTTTACTATATAATATTAGAGCCAGGCTCTAATATTATATAGATTGACACTCATCTGTGTCAGAAAGAGCTGTACGACATGTTCAGAGTGAAGGGGGCGTGTTTTAGGTGCAGGCACTACTGACAGACACCCCCTCCGCTCACTCCTAGTTCGTGTCTGTTTAGTTTAGATAGCAGCGCACCGTCATACATATGTAAGGCATGCTGCTATCCTAAACGGACACGAACCACTCCGTGCAAGAATAGTCTTATTCTTGGATGGAGCTTCATGAATCTGGGGGCTTGTCTATGTCTCTTTTGGAAAGTTTTCATTCTTCTTCCTTATTGTTTACTATTTAGAGTGACTCAATAAAAGCATTTTTTTTATTTATATTTTTATTCTACATCATTTTGTCTCCTATAACCCCTTGAATGTGTTCAGACACTGTAGCTTCCTGTATTTCTGCTGTCTCTTCATTACAATCCATCCACATATGACCTACCTTATTGAATTTATAACATTTTAACTCACATTTCTTGAATCATGACCTATTGCACCACATATAAAACATTACTGTTTTGTAAAATCAACAATAAAATGATCTGATTCTCCACAGTAGAAGCAAGTCTTGGGTTGACTCAAATATTTAATAACACCTTTTTGACATCTATATTTACGATACTAGGGATATGAACAATTTTATAATTTTCCATTTTTAGTACTGCAATAAAATCCTAACCCCCAGTTTATAATCCTCTATTGTTGAAAACTTTAGAAATGCCCAATACATCTTTATATAAGCTATTTAAATGTCTTTTCAAAGTCTCTTTTTCAATTTCTGTTCTAAATTGAACATGAATTTTCTTCTTAGTCTCTCTGAAAAAATTTTAACTATGTAAGCATTCCATGGAGCACAGTCTTTCTTATTTTCATATTGACTCAAAAACTTTTCCTTTGTCTGACCATTTTCAAAACTTATATCACAAAAAGTTTCTTTGCTTATATGGATGAAAGCACTTACTTCTGCTGGAGGAGTTCCCAGAGGTAAGAACAACATTGTCCCATGCCTCATATCATTCTATTTCTCTTTCTTCCTTTGAGAAAATCCTCACAGTATAATTTCTTATTTGTTTAATAACAGTTTATTTTCCTGATGTTCTTATTTTTGCTTTAACCTCGAACATATCAGCATAAGTTGTGTTACCATCTCCTGTTTCTTGTAACAAAAGTATATCTTCATTGTGAATTGCATCCATTATATCTGCCTTTTCTCCAACTATGCACCGTTCCGCTGTTTCAAAAATTCTCCAGCCTCAGACACAGATATAGGAGGCTTGACTACCCTTTCTTTTCTTCTCTTATCTCCTGACACAGTTTTAATCTGATTTGAAGGCTTGACTGCCTTTTTCTACTCCAAATTACCACCAAACAACTCTCTTGGTACCATTGTTGTAACTCCCTGCTTCTCTGACCCACCACTGCACCTGGAATGGTAGCAGAAAGTGTACAAACCAAACACGTTCTCCCAGCAACTCTAAAAAGAATAAGGGAAGTTCTTCAATGCCCTGAACAAATTTCTCCTAGTAGTCTTCCCTGAAAAGTGACTAATAACCTCTTGGACTCACTTGATCAACAAAGAATTACAAAAAAAAAAGATGGTACTTTTTTAACAGACTGTGCCATCAGTGTGGGAGGGGACCTGACAGGAAATCAAGCCCAGATGTGCCTCTTTCCTAAGCAAGAAAAAGGGGAATAACCCCTAGGCACACTATTTAGAGTATATGAGTCTGACAAAGATCAATGTATACTGTTAGAAAGCCCTAATTAAGCTGATAATTCAATGAGAGGAAGATCCTATGCCAGTTAAAGATCTCTGTAAGAACCAATAGAAACAATGAACTTGCAGATTAAAAAAAATGCAACTAAAATTATGCAAAAGCAGGGAGATGAAGGGACTAGTAGAAAGAAAGAGAAACGAACACTCACTGAAAGGGTGTATTTTGAAGAAATGATATTAGGAACTATGGAAATATGGAACTCTAAGCAAAGGTAAAGGGGCTCTATGCATCAAACTAATAAAGGGAACAAGAAAAAATAAGTAATGCAGTCAGACCTGGTGACACTGAAGAATACTGGTATGAGGTGCCAGCTGAGAAATAGACACTGATAACCTCAGTGCTTGTATTGTTAGGAAAGGAAGCAGTGTCTTTTATCTAGTGACATGTGACCTTGAGGAAGCCCTATGCTTAGCTGTCATTCAGATAAGCTAATTAAAATTTATTAAAACAACTGGGAAGATGACAATTTGAATAGAGTAAGCTGCCTGTATTTCACTGTTGCATCACTGCCTGCAAGTGCTAGCACTATGTCAGTAAATTTATCCTCCTACAAAAAAGAAAAAAAAAACAAAAAAAGAAGTACCACTATCTGTGTAAGAGTGCGGGAGAGTCAACTGAGTGTTTGCTTCTTGTTATCTTTTATCAAACAAAATGGAGAAACTCATGGAAGCTGTATTGCAGACCAGCATGAATATGGACCAGTGTATCAAAGATTTTCAGGAAAAGATTCTGTCTCTACAGGAGAAATTACTGACAAACAGTTGTCACTGTCTAGGAAGAAGTGGCTATTATCATCTGTACTGGCCATCCTAAACACCACCTCATCACTAAAGAAGCTGATAAGGATAACAATATTGAGGCATACTGTACTACCTTTGAATGGTATGCCCCCCTAGGAGACTCTTACAGAAAACCATAACCAGCAATACCTGAGGAATCCCCATCCCAGCTTACCTGAGTGCTGCTACCCCTGTAGATAGATACGGAGGTTATCATTCATGCAAGCTGCAACACCAAGGAACTACCTGAATTGTTTAAAAACTGAACTGAAATGCAAGCATGGCTCCACAAATGGTCACTAGTGATTGCCAGATAGCTGAGAAACTCTTCACCTGTGACCAGATATTTATTCAAATAAATTGTACCTGATATTCATGTCAGCTGTATAATTCTTTTGAATTCATAAAGACACATAACTGTGCATCAATCAAGCATGCATAAACATAACACAATACTGTCTTCACAGTTGGCAATGAAGCACTTAAAGCACATATGGCTTTGCAAGGTGCTGCCGGTACGGACTATGAAAAACGGAACTACTTGACAGGGTTGTTGTGTTTTCTGAAACACAGGTTTTATAATTTTGCAATTGGATATTTAATTCAAGTAAAATTGTAAGGGCTCAAGTATATGATTTAAAACATGCATTAATTTTTTTACTAAAACCTCAAGTAAGAGGGAAATCCTGCAGATGTAAAACACTTGAATTGCACTGTTAAAAGGAAGGCTGTAATCTAAACAGGCAGTGATGTTTATCTATCTTATAGATAGATTTGGAAATCTATGGCAGGAGGTCATACCACTCAACTTTGCAGATTTTCACAGAATGTCCAGATTTTTACCTCATATTTTTGACCTCTTGGTCCTAAAAGTTGTATTTTTAGTAATTTTTTAAGGTCTGAAATCACTAAATAATGACATACATTTAAGTTTCAGACTTCATTTCTTTCAGAAAATTCATGTTAATGCAAAGCATGTTATTCTAACAACTCTATACATTTATAAGAGTAATATTTAAAATCTACCCCTACTTTTGGGCCTTTGACCCCCATTACTTTTGTCTTTGTCCAGATTTTTTACACTTAGAGTGTGAGATATGCTGGAGGTTATAGGCAGCATATTCAGAGCTGTAGCAGCACCAGGAGTAGGAACTACAAGGACTTTTGATTTTTCTGTGAGACATTATAAATTGAACAGAATTCTAAGTGTCCTGAATAGTGTATTTATATTTTCTTTTTGTTAAAAGTAAATTTAAGTTGATATAGTTGGACTGTAACAAAAAAAATAAAATAATGCACCAAGACTACAAAGTCAATCTTTGGGGTGAATGTCTCTAAAAACCCACAACTGGTACCCTACCAAATTTCTTCCAATGGATGAAGCAGTCAGCTACTTCAGTAAAGTCTTTTTAGATATTCTAGACAGTCTTGCCCCCACATGTACCAAAAGAGTAAAGCCTAACCATCCCCATGGATAACTAAACAAACTAAACAGTTACTTACCTCCAGGGATAAAGCCTAGAAGGAATGGCATAGAAACAGAACCCCACAACTTGAACTAAGATATAAACAACTCCGTAACAATGCCAAAAAGGAAGTCATCAATGATAACAAAGTTTTTTCCTCCACTAAACTCACTACCCAACAAAATAACCCCAAACTGTTCTGGAACTCTCTTTCCTCTCTCCTAAATCCTGGTACTCAACACAAGCCCTCTCCATTTCCTGACAAGACCCTCAAGAACTTGCCCAAGCCTTTAATTGTCATTTTATTGATACTATCCAAAACTTGTTAATGATTTCTCTTTACAAACAACAAAAGTATAATCGGCAACATAAATAACAATGCACTCTCTAACCACACTCCCCACATCAATTGTAATTCCAACAAGAACCCATCCACTCCTCTGTTTACATTACGACCAGTACCCACCTTTCTAGTTCGTAAACTGCTCCCAAAACTAAAACCATGCTCCCCTTCTTCCGCTGGTCTTCCAGCTGAGTACCTAAAACTTGCAGCAGATTCTTTAGCTCTTCCAATTAGCATTCTCATTAACCGATCAATCTCTGAAGCATACGTCCCACAACTATGGAAAAACTCAAGTATTAATCCCCTTCACAAAGGCAGAAACACCAGTGATCTATTTGACTACCAGCCCATCTCCATACTTTCACCTCTATCTAAAATTTTAGAAAAGTGTATTCATTCTCAATTGCTACAACATTTCACAGACAATAACCTACTCACACCCACCCAACATGGTTTTCAGCCAGAACACAGCACAACAGCCTTACTGTCATTTACCAACACTGTATACAAAGCTCTTGATGCAGGCCTACTAACATTAGTGATCCTACTAGACCTATCAAAAGCTTTTGATACAGTGTCCCACTCGGGTCTATATTAGAACACATTCAAAATGTCGAGTGTTCTAATATTAAACCCTACCAATCGAAAATATCAAACATTGAACGTTCAGAACAGCAAATTTTTTCCTAGGGAAAAAATTTGCTGTTCCAAAACACATACACACAACACAAGCACACCAAACACACAGCAATCCACACACACACCTAAAATCTTACACCTAACCCTACACTAAACTATACACACACCACTAACTATCCACTTACCTTAACCCAAACCCTAACCCTAAGGTCCGTCACTATCCACACTCACCTCACCCGCGCCCTAACCCTAACTTATCTAACCCACCCTAACACTCATGTCCAAACAATCACACACATACCTAACCCACGTCTTAACCCTAACTCACCTAACCCACCCTAACCCTCATGTCCACACAGTCGCACACATACCTAATCAACACTCAATCGCACACTTACCTGAACTCAACCTGTAACCTTCCAACAGAGTAAACACTGAAAATACCGAAGCAACAGAAACGGACAACCAAATTCTTTCCCTAGGAAAGAATTAGGTTTTCTGCTTCTTTGATATTTTCAGTGTTCGCTGAAAATGGGTCGATATTAGAACACTCAACATTTTAACTATTCGGTGCTCTAATATAGACTGTCCCACTCAAAACTCCTTTTACAACTTGAGACCATAAACTGCTCCCCACACACGCTATCCTGGTTCCATAACTACACAACAGAAAATCTGTTAGATGGCAAAGTAAGCAATCCCATTACCTACTCAGCAACACAGGCATTCCCCAAGGGTCTGCTCTTGGGCCCTTGCTTTTTAACATATTTATTAATAATCTCCATAAAGCATTCCTGCAAAGTACACTCATTCAATATGCAGACGATTCGACAATAATTACATCCTCTAGCAACATCTCACATCTCCTAAAGTTAACACAAAATGCATTTATTTCCACACAATCTTGGCTTAACGAAGCTCAACTGCTACTTAATCCCAAAAAATCTAAACGTTTACTCTTCACAACCAAACTTCTAACTCTAGACTTCAAAATATTCTCTCAAAACAATACAAAAATTTAAATTGTAAAAACAGCCAAACTACTTGGCATCACAATTGATGACAAACTATCCTTTGAGAATCATATATTCAACTCCATCAAAAATACAGATTTTTAAGCTTGGCAAACTCTATAGGCATAAACTCTGTTTGGACAAGTCTACCAAACTGAAACTTGCTAATAGTCTACTTCTACCCTCCCTCCTCTATGGTTGCCCCATTTTCACTAACCTACACATATCTCTCCTGAACAAATTGCAGTCGTGCTACTATAAAATTGCCAAATTTGTCTCCAACATGCCAACTCGCACACATCATTGCCTGGCCATTAAATCTATAAACTGGTTTGAGTTCCCTCATTACCTACATTACTCCCAACTTACTCTCACCTACAAACTACTAAATAATCCAAACTTCTGTCCATCCCTTCAAACTATAATACAAACACACACCCATACTCGGCATCTTATGTAATCTAACAAACAATTATTAACCTTAACTAAACCCAAAAAAACAGCTGGACAATGTCTCTATTCCCATGCCATTGCCAAATTTTGGAATGCACTCCCTCTCTCTCTTACTCAACTAGACTCTTTAAAAACATTTAAATTTGCACTAAAAGAACACTATCTCAATAACCTTGTCTGTTCTTGTCATATAATTAAACCACTTTAAATGGTTTGGCACTATACACTACAAATACTTTTACTAACTTAATATAGTTGCAATTTACACTATCTGTCTTCGTATCCAATCTCTTTTGCTTTCTTTATTTCTGTAGCTGAATAAACAAAATTGATTAAACAGTATTCTTATTTATGAGAATATACAAACAGAATTACTAAAAATCTAACACACTGGGTTTATTTTTCTTGTATTGTATACCTCTAAATATGTATTTGTCTTGTATATTTACTTCAATTTGTATTGTGTAAAACCTTTCTTGACTTTCGAAGTTAAACTGATGTTATGTAAACATTTCTGTGACTGTATGGAGCTTTTCTCCCTGGGTCTCCACTGAAAATGGGTCATTGGCTCACTGGATTTTCCCGGTTAACAAATGTCAATAAATATATATATACATATATATATATATATATATATATATATATATATATATATATATATATATATATATATATATGCAGGCTTGAACATGGGTGGTCAAGCATTTACAAGCTACACCTGCCTAACAGAGACATAGGTGCAAGACCATTGTTAAATTTCTGATTCCCATCTGTTTGTTTAAGTTATTCTTGAATATGGTTAGGGATGAACTCTGCTTCACATGGATGGAAAACCTGTTCCAGAGAAAGGGTACTGAGACATATACATGTCCTCCCAACATGTTCAATTTATGTTGCAGATGCAGATGAGGTTTGGGTCCCTAGATTAGACAATTCTGATGCTATTTATTTTATGGATATGCAAAATGTCCATCAGAGTGGGATCAGATGATGCTTTATAGGCCAGGCATAGATTGTCTCTTAGCAGTTTGCAAGAAACCAAGTACTGGGAATAGGGCATTGAGGCAATCCAGCTAGGACTTGCTGTTTACACCCTGTATTCTTTTTGTGAGAACATTATGTGATTGCCTAAGTTTTTGCTTATGCCTGGTTAGGTAAATAGTGAAAGAGATATTGTACTTATTGACTGGACTGTTGATGGCTGAGTGCAGAAGAACAATGACATCCCTGGACCTAGATGCCATGCTCTTGCTTATAAGTTGCACAGTATAGTGATTTCTGTATTACCATAGACACACAATGATCAAAGACCAGGTTACTGTCTACAGGTGCTCCCAATTCTATGACCACTGGGTTTACTCTTAGGGGTGTATTATAATTGTGGTAGTTTCTAGGGTTTATCATCTTCCCGAAACATACTATTATACATGTCTTGGCATTGAGATTTAAGCCATGCATCTGGCACTAGTTATTGTTCTGTGTCAGGCCTTTTTGGAGAGTATTTTTGTTTTTTTGGGAGATTCTACAACTGCATGCAATTTGCAGTCATGTGCATACTTTGTCAACCAGAGGCCTTTGATGATGGCCTTGATTTCAGAGAGGTAGATGTGAAAAAGGAGTGGCCGCAGCACTGAGCCTTGAGGAATTAAGCTAGAGAATAGCCTTTTTGTGGAGGCAGACTCCCCTATTCTAACTTCTTAGGTCCTATCATTGAGCCAGCTGGCTATCCACTGGATGACATAGGAGTTTTTATTTAATTTCATGTGTATATCTACAAAGCCTATGTGAGGTATTGTATTGTACAAACAAAAACACCACACTGCACTTGGAACGAGGCGTTAGTAGTGCTAGCTTCAAAGAACGATGCAGGTATAGTGTAATGAGTGGCGTAACACTGTCTGTTAAAAGTCCACCACCAAAAAAACTGCTGCAATACTGGTAACTCCACAAACTGCTTTTATTCCACAAACAGGATAACGTTAAACGCTGCCAGCGTTTTTCGTTCTGAGTAATATCAAAACTTCTTCAGACAACAGCTATCCAATTACTTACGGTTTTTATACAAATTCTAAACAATTAAAAACAATTAATTTAATTAAATAAAAGGTCTGCTTTTGCTCCAACTTTTAAAGGAACGTTACACAAATATACTATGTAAAAAGATGTATATATAGATGTGTGTGCATCCCACTAATATAAGAAAACTTATTACAAATATTTAAGAACCAGTATGAACAACTTATTGAGTAGTTTAAAGAAGTTTTTATGTATACAGTTTAAAAACATACTTATTTTCATACCTATTCCTAATATAGGCTACTTTAAAATACCCATTGTTATTAATGTAGGAAAAACAAACCTAAAATAATTTTAACAAATAATTTAAAAAAAATTTTAACAAATAATTTTAAAAACTAGTATAGAGGGATAATTCAATAATAAAGTATAAAGTAAATATTTGTAATACGTTTTCTTATATTAGTGGGATGCACACACATCTATATATACATCTTTTTACATAGTATATTTGTGTAATGTTCCTTTAAAAGTTGGAGCAAAAGCAGACCTTTTATTTAATTAAATTAATTGTTTTTAATTGTTTAGAATTTGTATAAAAACCGTAAGTAATTGGATAGCTGTTGTCTGAAGAAGTTTTGATATTACTCAGAACGAAAAACGCTGGCAGCGTTTAACGTTATCCTGTTTGTGGAATAAAAGCAGTTTGTGGAGTTACCAGTATTGCAGCAGTTTTTTGGTGGTGGACTTTTAACAGACAGTGTTACGCCACTCATTACACTATACCTGCATTGTTCTTTGAAGCTAGCACTACTAACGCCTCGTTCCAAGGTATTGCATTGTGTCAAATGCTTTGGCCATGTCAAAGTAGGTAGTATGCACTATGTTGCCATCATTCATTAATTTGGTGACCTTCTCCAAGAAGTCCACCAGGTTGAGTAGGTATGACCTGCTCTTAACAAAACCAAACTGGGTTGGATCCAGTATCTGAAGATGTCCTATGCCATTGTTTATAGTTTTATTGATAATTCTTTCCAAGGCTTTGCATATGACATGAATGGGTCTGAAGTTGCCCACCTTGCTAGATGGCCTACCCTTGTGAAGAGGGATGACTGTTGCAGTCCTCCATTCATGTAGCATGAAACCTGTCTGGGAGGCGATAGTTAAACAGTGACTCTAGTCATCCTGATAGGTCATGCTTCATGCTATTAAGGAAGCATTCTGGGAGATTATCTAGGTCCATCGATACATTATTCATGGGCTTAGAGAGTGCATTGAGGACCAGTTCCCTAGTGATAGTTGGGTGAGTTATGGTTGAGTCTTGCACCCCAAAATAAGAGGCAAATGTTAAATATCACTCTAATTTATTTAAAAAAAAGTAAAGTGTTTTGCATCAACACACGTTTTCCAAAGAATAAGATGTATGAAATGTTAATGTGTGGAATTATTTGCCGACTATAATATGCAGTGATTTTTCAGAAAATCAAAAATGTTATGAAGGTCAAAAGTGCAAGGCAAGATCAGGATCAGTCTGCAAAATTCTGCACAGTTAAGAGATATGTCAGTATCTGATATGACAATACCCACCACAATCAAGAATGTGCATACATCCTTTTCAGTCAAGGTTGCATCAGCAGTATAACACTGAATTTGTCTGTACCAAATATTAAGAAGCAACATTTTATGATGAAAAATAGTTAGCCAAAACTTAAATTCATCATCTCCAAAAATTCACTTTAGCTCATCTAATTATATAGTTGCTGCTGCAGATGTTGGAGATTTGTATAAATAATCAAAGCACTAAGTCAGGAGTCCACGTTTTCATACCTTGCATTTATAGTCCAGATGTTGAATCTTAATCATTTTCCATATACTTGTGACATGTGTTATGCTACTCTATTATCCATGGCAGATTGTCACTGAACTGATCATGAGAAAAAGGCTAAAATTCCAACAAGAGTTTAAAAAATATACTTGCTTTAGTATTATGTAAAATGGTTCTTTGCATCGCCACATTAAGTTTATGGGCATTGCTTAATATATAATAAACGTATTTAAATTCTTGCATTATGATTTTCTGAACTCCACAATTAATTCCACTCATGGCAGATGTACCATCATAACTCTTTGATTCATAGATTGTTACTAGGCTAGCTACCAGTGGGCCTTTCTAAACTTAGCTAAGTTTTCCTGAAAGAATAATGATGTTCTATATCCTAATGGGACATAGAGAGTCAGGCATTTATAAGCTACCTCTGTCCATAAGGGACATGGATGCCAGGCTTGTTGTAAATTTCCTATTCCCCATCCACTGGTCTAGGTTGTGCTTAAATTGGATAATAGACAAACACAGCTTTGCATGGATGGGAAGCCTGTTCCATAGTAGGGGCCATCTCTGGGACACATATCTATCTCTCCATCATTTTCTGTTTAAGTTGCAGATAAAATTCAGGTACCCAGACCTTGTAGTTTTGGTACTCTTTGTCTTATGAATATGCAGGAGATTCAAAGTTTGGGGTTTGCTGCTGTCTTGTAAGCCAGGCATATATCACCCCTCAGCAATGTATAGGAGACTGAGTAGAGGGAAAGGGCTTTAAGGTGCTCTGCATAAGGCAGGTTGTTACACCTTGTATTCTTCTGTAAGGAACCTCTGAGGTTGCTGCATATGCCTGGTCAGATACATACCAAAGGGAGCACTGTACTGTTTGACTGATCTGATAAGGGAGGTATACAGTGGGATAATGACCTCTTTGGACCTAGATGACATGCCCTTACTTATAAGTTGCACAACATAAATCCACCAAAGCCAAGTTTAAGGCAAAAGTAGCTACCCAACCCTAAGACAATCACAAAGTAATTTTAGTTATGTTTGTAATCTCAAAAGCACAATACAGCAATCTGCTGAGCTAATTGTGGGTGATGTTACCTACAATGAGGCTGAAGATATGGTAAACCTGATGGCCAATAAATTTAGCTCTAACTTTACCACTCTCTCCCTTCTGTCTGTCCCTCAAGATAGACCTAGAATTGGCACTCCTCCAGCTATCACATAAGACCAAGTCCAAACTGTGCCATCAAAAGCTAAAAATACTGCATTGATGGGTCCTGACAATATCCATGGAGGCATCTTAAATGTCATGATTTTTCTGCACATCAAACAACACTGTTGAGTCTCAGCCTCTATAAAGGTTTTGTACCAAGTGAATGGAAATCAGCTGCAGTCATTCCCCTACTTAAGGAAGGACTTTCCACACACCCTGGCAATTACAGACCTGTAAGTCTGACCAGTCTCATATGCAAAACCATGGAAAGACTTATCAAGGAACTAATCAATCAGAACATAAGGAGCCATTCAAACACAGGACCTGTCTCAGTCTGACTTTGTCAAAGGCAGGTCATGCTTATTCAGCCTGGTAGATCTTTTTGAAAATATCACCAAAGCAGTGGAAGAAGGCAAAATGGTACATACCGCATACCTCAATCAGGTCAAAGCTTTTGATACAATTCCCCACTCAGCCATAGTAGAAAAGCTAAATAAACTGGGAATAAACCCTTATATCACCCAATGGATTGTCACCTGGCTCACAAATAGGATGCAGGAAATCAAAACAGGGGGAGTTGCCTCCACAAACAGACCAGTTATCAGTGGAGTCACCCAGGGTTCTGTGCTCAAATCTCTCCTGCTTGGTATCTACTTTTCTGAAGTAAAAGCCATTAACAAAGGACTCTGACAGACTAAGTTTGCAGATGACTACCATTTAGGAGCAGTCATTGAATCCCCAAATGATTGTCACAAATAAATAACTGGTGCCAAAATCATGGATTGAAACTAAGTGCCAAAAAATACATTACTGTATCCTTTATGAGTCATCTACCCCAGGGAACTATCACATTGACAATACACCCGTAAGAGTTGACCTAGTTGTACATGTTTTGGGAACGTATGCAGACAGTAATCTAAATTTTGATCATCATGCTCCCATTGTTGTAAGAAAGTCTTTATATATTGCACCGCTTATAATTAAGAGACTGTATTTAGATGTAGGGATGTCATTGTTATCTTTTATTCAGCCCTCATTGGGCCAGTCATTGAATATCATGCCCCCATCGGCATGTATTTGTCCAGACACATTTAACAACTGGAATATGCACAGAACTACCTTACTAAAAGGATACAAGGCCTAAACAGCATGTCCTACATGGACGTCTTTAAAGCCCTGTCACTATACCCATTATACTACAGACTGCTAAGAGGTGACCTGTGACTGGCATACAAAGCATCATCCAAATCTGTACTGATGGATTTACTGTACATCAAAGTCAAATGTCATCAGAGATACTTAGTCTAGGGATCTAAACCCTACATGCTTTATTCCATGCATGGGTCCCCTCAAATTATCTATAGTATGATTCTAGTTACTCTTATTCGGGGTAATTTCTAATTATCAACCATGGGATGGATGAGGCCAATCTCTAAACAAATGGGATAGATTAATTTGAACACTAAAAGGAAAATTGGCTAGGCATAAAATGGCCTGCAAGGGCAGCTAACCTAACACTTATGAGCCTATTTTTCATGCTGGTATTCCACTACTTCCAGCAACTGCTCACATGCAACACATGTAATGTGCTCTGCAGTCTGTCCAGGTGGTATAAGTTATCCTTCAAAAATGTTCCTGTACCTGGTCATTAACAAAATAGCAGAAAGCAAAGGCAGTCAGCCATAGACCTGCAACATCATTTGTCTTGTCTGCTATTACTACTGTAAATCTTGCAGTACTATTTTTTCTTATTTCATCTCTGCATGTTGTCAACATGCTATCCAGCAGTTAATTCTGAATTGTGTTTGATGTTCCTTTAAAAACAGTTACAGTTTTTATGTACTCTGCCAAATTCTGATATATGCTGCAGATGAAATCGGCCAGTCATCAGCCAGTCTGCAGAACATTCCAGCACTGACTGAGTTTTCAGATCATCGTGGTCTCTGAAAGCTACTTCATCTTCAGCACATCTTGAAGCAGTCAGTTATAATGGACAAAGCATGCCATAATTTGTTCTACTTTTTGTTCTGTATTTCCACAGCTAACTGGTATTTAATACTTAATTGAAATCAAATGTCCACAGTTCCTAGAAATGTTAAGACTTATTTGGTTGTCAAGATGTTTTGCAAAATTTTCATTGTCTTTTCATCTTTTCTGCCATTCTTTTGGGGTCATCAGCAAGCATTTCAAGCATCTTCTCCACCAAATAGCATATGCTCATGGTTTCATAGGTACTTACTAGGCTACTAATCTGTGAAGATGTTTAGTAGCCTAGCCATGCATTCCTATTAAATTTTTAGTCCTTGAAATTTAAGTAAAAATAACCCAGAGTCAGAGCGATTATATCACCCCTCTCCATAAGGGACAAGGGTATAAAACCAGTGGTGAATTTGTGGATTCCCATCCATTTTTCCAAGTTACATTTGAATCACATGACAGAAATACTTTGCTTTATCTGGAAAGGAAGACAATTCCAAAGAAGTAGTATTCACTGTGATACATATATCTATCCCTCCAACATGATCTACTTATAGTTCATAGTTATGTTATATAAGAGATTACGTTTATAACATAGTTATGTTATATAAGAGATTAAGATTTCCTGAGCAGGTGTTTATACTACTACTCGACTTTGTAGATGTGCAGTAGATCTGGGAGAATATGAGATCACCCCTCAGTAACCTAAATTACACCAAAAAGAGGGCAAGGATTTGATATGGTCAGCATAATTTGTATGATTTAGGCTCTTGATTTTCTTGGTGACAGATAACCACAGGTGTACCAAAAGGCTCTAGTCTTGGTCAAAACATTTCTCACAACTAATCCACAAAAATTCACTTCAGGTATGTTGGAAAGCCATACAAAGTTACCTAACTCAGAATCAATTGTCAGCACACCCTTGAGAAAGCAACCACAACAGCAGCAATAAAAAGATTTTCAATGGTTAAGGGTTTTTGTCTTTCATGAAAGTACAGACTTAGTCAGAACCATGATCATTTTTCTGACCTACTATCCCTCTTACTACCATCTCCTCTTCCACTACTGAAAATCTTACTTACTTGATTTGCTTCCAAAGTACATACCTTCAAATACTCATTGTAAATTGCAAATCTCTTTCTTTACTAACTTGATACATATACTTTCTCTTCTCTTGTATACACATATTCCTTTCTTCACTAACAAATCTTCACTTGAAGCCGCGGTGGTGCAGCGGTAGCATTGTTGCCTCACAGCAAGAGGTTCTCCCGTTCGATTCTTGGCTGGAGCGCCTTCTGTGTGGAGTCTGCATGTCCTCCCCACAGTCGAGTGGCATTCGAAAGACATGTGTGAATGGGCATGCCTTCATTGAAGGTTGGGCGTCAGGCTGGCACCTCAGCACCATAAAAAGTCTACTGCCAATCATTAGCGGAATGGAGTCTCGCTGTGGTGACCCCTAACCGGGAAAAGCTGAAAGAAGAACAACTAACAAATTTTCACTTGCTCTCTCTCATCATTGACATTATTGCTAGCTTTTTTAAAAATCTTTTTCTCAACTAACCACTGTATCTCTCAAGTTATTTTGAATTTATGTGTTTTCCTTTTTTATCTCACCCTTGTTTCCATATCTCTTTCTTCATCACTTGTAATTTAAACAAATTAAGCTTTGTTCTCTCTCTAGACAATCATATTATTTCTCAGGTTACTTTGTAATATATTGCATTATACTTGTATAAATGATAAACTTAATACGTCTGTTATTTTATATTCCATTTGTATACATGACAATTCATATCATATGGTAATATTTGCTATATTCTACTGTTTTGCTTTCATGTAATACTGTATTGGAGATTTTCTTTTAGGGCCTCCACAGAAAACATGCTATTGCCTGGTCATACTTTCCTGGCAAACAAATGTCAATAAGTAAATAAATAAACCCTTCTTGTCATTATAAGTATATAGTTTTACATTTATGTTATGTCGCCATACTGTATAATGGAGTTAAGTTATACCTTTAATCCTACTTTACTGTTGTTACTATGTAACATGGGCTGAGCTTTTGAATGGTCAAATTTGATCAGAAGAGCAAGTCTCAAATATTACTCTTCTTCTTTAAACAAAATAAAATACATAAATAAATAAATACATAATAAACAAGTATTTTGCATGTCCAATACATGAGGAATTTATTATCCTTACTGGAAGCAGTACCAATCCTGCTTCACTATTCAGATGTACTGAAGTGGCTACCTGAACAAAGATCCCCTACTCTAGCAAAAAAAAAAAAATACAGTACCATATGAAGTTATTCCATTATAATTTTTAATTAATTAATTAAATTAATTAATTAATTTATTTATTTATTTTGATGATAGCATAGGATGACTGATCCCAAAATGTCCTTTTTCAGTAGCTGCCTTTATAGAAAAGCTCCACACAGTATTCAAAAACAGACAAAATTTTCACATATTACATACAGACACAGAAAAGTACCTCTCAGACATTGCCACTGCCAGTCAGCAAGTTGAACTAAGCAGTGAGACATGACAGCTACCCATGCAATAATGCACTAATTAAAAACAATGTTAAGATTAACAATAATACTGCAGAATCCAAAGATGCAACATTTTTCAAATACAATTAACGAGACACTTTTCATTCGGACTCCTAAACTTTTGCAGAAACTTTGGTTTTTTTAGATGTTTGGTAAAACTGTTTCATATCTTTGCATCATCAGAATTACTGCATAGTTTAATCTTGTTCATGAACAAATCATAACCCATTGGATGACAACAGTGAGTATGAAATCTACAGACTCACCACTGTCAACAATACAATAAAAATATGTCAAGTGCCAAAAATGAAATTTAGGAGAAAGAAAACAAAAGAACTGCACACGGAGATTGCAGCTGAGTTGGGCACAGATGGAAGCTTTTGGATAAGCTTACCATTCATCAGACAGTAACTTTAGCCACAGAGCCACGTACTCAGTAAACAGAAATTTAGTACAATATTAGCAATACAGCTTATTGGAGAACAAAGACATATCATTTCTGCATAAGTGTCATGATAGCACAGCACTGTACAGTTTTCTTCATGAATTATGAACAAAGCAACAATAAACAGAATAGCTTTTTAAACAGTGATACTATTAAACTATAAAACTGATAAAAAAACACAAATTAGCAAGCAAATATATGCAATTGTAATTATTAGCTGTATTTAATTATTGTAATATTCCATATTTTCTTAAAACAAAAAGAAAATGTAGTTTTAAGAGGGATTGAGCAACTTTAGTGACATTTGAGTGGTATGCATGAAAGCAACTGAGAGCCAAATTGCCATAACACATAAATGAAGAAAAAAAAAATCAGTAAACTATATAAAAATGATAATCAAATACATCTCAGAGAGTTTCTGGTCGCAATCTTTGCATAAACACCTAGTACATAGATTGCTTAACAAGGATGTACAAATAAATATCAGTATGCTGTGTCAGAAGGTTTGTGTGCCCCATACATGTAAGAATGTTAACACTAAGAAATAAGAAATCCCATGTTCTTTACTTAAGAATTCTGGATAAAGCCAAAAATAAAAGTGGGCCAAAATCAGAGACAGTTTTAAGTATGACTCTAATTCACTTAAACATTAATGGATCATTTACTTAACACAAGACAGTAAGTAGAATAGTAAAGACTGTAATGAACATATATTACATAAGGAAAAAGACAAAACAAATCTTTAACTAAACAGACAGTTGAAAGAAATACTACAGAGTCATACAAGTGCCCTAGTCTCACATGTGGCACATGACTTTATCAGGTACTGACATGTTACTTTTTAAATACATTAATACAACATACAAACAATGTCTCATAACTAAAAAGATCTAATGCGTAGCTTCGCTTATGAGTACATGATGTTTAACCAGCAGAGTACTGGAATCCCTGAACTCTATTCCCTAAAAAAAGGGTCAAAACACATTTTAAGTATTTTTTTAGAAGGGGACAAGCTCCCTGCACTCTCCAATGTGGGGGCAAGCCCTCACAACCCTTATAATGGAATAACGTATATATACCGAATCCACAGTAACACAAACTCAAAGAAGGGGAAATTACCCCAGAAAAGGATATCATTGCCAGCAGATATCACTGACAGTGATTTCTTAAGGAGGAGCTCTGATGATCCATATATTGAACCTCAGCCAAATGACACTCAAGAATTCATTGTCATCCACCATTGTGGTAACACTAGTGCATAAATGTGATATGCAAAAAATAAATTATTATGCCTATTCCAGAAGTAAAAACTAAATCAATATAATCTGGAAAAATGTTAGTGATGTTATTTAGCCTTTACGCCAAGTGTATATATATAACAACATTCTTTAAGCTTAAGATAACCAAAGTCAAGATGCAGGCAAAATAAATCAACCAAAACCATTGATTCATGCTACCTATGAGTAACTATCCCGTCACATAAATAATTTAATCCAGATAAGCATAAGTGTTTAAATGCTTAAACACAGTGGCATAAAAATAAAACCTCAAAACAGCAAAAATTCCATCACCGAACTAACAGAGTTGTTTAACTTCATTCAGACAACAAAAAAAATACCTGACTGCAATAATTATCAGCAAGCTGTTCTTTATCATAACTAGTGACTAAACCCAGTTTATGTGAAATAATAAAACAACTAAAAAGAAGAATATTATTTAACATATGACCATAAAGATGCATGTTCAAAATAAATAAATGTTCCTACAACTGCAAAGAAGATTTTGATTTTAGCAAGAACATTCAAGGAAGCAACCAGAATAAAATGCAAACTTGTAAATGACTGCTGAGCATGTGATAATCTAAATTCCAGAAAAAAATTGTTAAAAATGATACAAATGAAGGCCATGACTCATATCACACAATAAATATTTAAAAAGTAATAAATGCATTTTTAAGGAATTTATTCCCACAAAGCATAATGCCTAATAATCAAGGAATAACTCCTTAGGCATTCTGTACATATTTTGAATACTGATCAACTAACAACCTGCAGAAGTATCTGTATCGCATTGCATTTCATTTGTAAAATACAACAATAGGCTTTGCATCAGCATGCATTCATTTTGAACAATTAATTAAAAAGTGTGAAACTCAATGACTGGGTTTGACTATCTGTAATATTTGGTGATGAATCAGAAAATCAAATACTTTACTAGTAACAGGGAACAATTTAAGGCACAACCAAAGACAGTTGAGAGGTATGAAGTGTGATGACAGTAGCACACCTGTGCACATACTTTGAATTTCTTTACTCAAGAGATCTGAATAAATCCAAAATAATGGTAGGGAAACAAAGTATCTCTCTCTCTCTCTCTCTCTCTCTCTATATATATATATATATATGTATATATGGGTCTACTTTGCATGGTTGACTTTTCACAGTCAACTTTCATATGGCCGAGACCATATGATCGACTTTTGGGAATCCGGCCATGTAAAATAAACATAAAAAACACAATGAACACTTATCTTAAAACTGTTAGCACGGGGGCAAGGCCCCCCTGCACCCCCACACCCCCTGTAACTTAAATATACCAACTCCGAGAGGGAAATTTTCCCATTCCACACTGTACGGAGATAGCGGTTCCCTGTGGTAAACTTTTCTCTATACTTGTTACTAATCAGGCCCATAATTAAGTATAATGCCCTTTTTGGCATGTACTGTACAAAGCACCTGCAACAGTTGGTGAGACCTCAAGGGACTCCAGCACATGCCTTACACAGACTGATTACAGTCCCTGTCACTATACTCAGTATTGTATAGACTTCTTAGAGGAGACTTATGTCTGGCTTGCAGAGCAATCTCTGACCTTATCCTAATGAATTTGCAGCACATCCATAAATCAAACGCTACTAGAGCTACCCATATATGGTCTGCAACTTAAATAGGACATGATGGAGGGACAGATTTGTTTCCCAGCAACTGCCACATCTTTGGAATAGGCCACTAATTAATGTTAAGCAGAGCACCTCTATGACACTGTTCAAAAGAAACCTGGATGAGTGGATATGGCACCATAAAGTTTTACCAGAGATAGAGCCCACAACCTTCCTGGACATGGACAGCCATTAATAAATACAATCCTGGGTATTGACTAAAGTATCTATGGATGAAACGGCTAAGCTTGAAATGATCTTCGGGTCAATAGCCTAGTAACCTCCTATGATCCCATGATCCTATAGCACTGGAGTTCGACCATGTCAAGATTAGCATGGACAAAGTCTCATACCATATCCTAGCAAGCTACAGGTCACCATCTATGTCCCATGAAACCTATAGCTCATACTTAGACCTATTGGACACAGTCACCATTCAACCAAATATCATACTTATGGAGTACTTTAATTATCCCACTTTAAACTGGGAATAGTACACAACTCCAAATTTGCAGGCTTAGAGATTCCTAGACTTTGTAAGCACAAACAACCTGGACCAGACAGTCTATGTACCTTTCAGAGGTACAAGAATATTGATTGGACCTGGTACTCAAAAACATGAGGGAGCCTAAAATATGACCTATCAGGGCTACAGGAGTAAATATTCATCCATAGTCACCAAACAGGCTTCATGCCATGTGAATGGCGGACCACAGTGGTCATCCCCCTGCATAAGGGTGAGCCATCAGTGGATCCCGGGAACTAAAGACCCATTCATCTGACTAATGTCATATGCAAAGCCGTGGAAAGAATTATCATGAATATGATAAACAGTGACATAAGAAACCTTCACTGGATCCAACCCGGTTTGGTTTTGTCAAAGGCAGGTCATTCCTACTGAATCTGGTAGACTTTTTGAGCAGGTCACCAAGGCAGTGGATGAGAGCAAAATGATGCATACTACCTACCTTGCCCTAGCTAAGCCATTTGATATAATACTCCACTTGGGCATTGTAAACAAACTCATGAAATTAGGAATACATCCTATGAAACTACGTAACTTGCTGGATAGCTAACTGGCTCGCAGATATGACCCAGGAGGTTAGGATTGAAAAGACCACCTCCACCATGAGGCCAGTCACCAGTGGGGTCCTGCAGGGCTCTGTGCTGGGTCTGTTCCTCTTTGGCATTTATTTTTTGGACTTCAAGACCAGTGTCAAGGGTCTCTGGTTTATCAAGTTTGCACATGATTGCAAGCTGGGAGCAATCATAGAAACTCGCAACAAACTGGAAAATGAACCACAAGCTAATAAACTAATAACCAAAAACAAAAAAGGGGCAAATCCAGTGTAATAACCAAATGGAGCATTCTATATTAATACAAACAGCTCCAGCAGCTTAGCGCTTTCATCTCAATCGTGGCTTCTTCAGAACTGGTGTACGTTAATACTTCCTCATTAAAATAGTAATACTAAAATCACATGACCAATCAATTAATCAGCTTAAAAGAACCAGTTAATTCTTTATGAAATAACATAAAATAACATTAAATAAAATGTTTTATAACCAAACCATAATTTAACATTCTAAACTTTTAAACTTAAGCACAGAGTTAATAGAACAGGTTCATTATACCTGGGGCAACCTGTGCATTCAAGCTAAGTTGCCACATTGATTCCCTCGTTAATAAATGTTCATCAATTATTCTACCCCTAGCATCCTTTTTCATTTGTTCCAAAAATCTGTATCTAAAATAATGTGCATGATGCTCCTTAATATGCCTGTATAATGCATTGGTAACCCTGCCCTTCTTTATTTTCCATTCATGTTCATATATTCTTTTACTTTTCTTGTAGTTTTACCAATGTAAAAGGCAGGGCATAAGTGACAGCATGCTACATAAATTGCCCAACATGTTTCACATTTATAATACTCCTTTAATTTTAAACTGTTGACCACTCACTATAACTGTTTCACCCACCAGGATATAATTACACCAATTACAATGTCCACATTTGAACATCCCATATTTAGTCTTGGTGGTCCTACACCTAACATTATAATTTGACCCCCTCTCCATTAAATCCTTAGAACATATATTTTTTCTAAACACCAGTTTGGAGCCATCCCCCAACAATTTATTTAGATTAGGGTAGATGAAATAACAAACAAGTTATCAGTAATGGCCTGTACAATACTAAAAGCACTGACTGTAAAAGTCAATACACATGGTTTTGAAAAATCTTTTTGAACTAATACTCTAGAATTCATACTAGCCCCTGATTCACTTTCCATATTATTTAATTATTAAAACTATTAAAACTTTTTAATAGGGGACAGTGAATTCTTTTAAGTCTTTTGTCAACAACCTCATCTCTTATTTGCACTAAAAATTCCATAGGGTACCCCTGCTTAATGAACACATCCAATAGCTTTTTACACTCCAACTTGAATACCTCATCATCTTATACCATTCTGGGCAGTCCAACTAACTGGCCTTTAACCAACGATTTTTTCTGAAACTTAGGATGACAACTTTGGAAGTGCAAATAACTATTAGAAAATGTGAGTTTCCGATGAATATTAGAATCAAAACACTTTTTCTCATAATCTTTAGATATCTGCACATCTAAAAAAAATCATACTAGCCTTATTAAAAAATGTATAAATCTTAAAAAAAGCATTGACATATTTATATAATTTAAAAATTCAAACAACCTTTTTTCACTGCCTTCCCACATTATAAATATGATGTCCAAAAAGTGGGTATAATAAGACCAACAGTCTATAAAAGAGGTATTGAACACATCATTTTTCTCCCAATAGGCCATTACAAAGTTAGCAAAACTGGGTTCCATGCTGTCCCTATTGCCACCCCACTAGCTTGTTTGAACAGTTGACCTTCAAAAAATAAAAAAAAAATATTTGAAAGGACCATATCCATAAGGCTGACTACTAAATTGATATGATCCTGGTGTAACTGTTGTATGTCCCATAAAAGTTCTCCTAACCACATTAACCCCTCCACATGGGGTATAACTAAATATAAATTGCAAGCATCAATTGTAATCAACAAACTGCCCTCACCAAATGCAACATTAGACATTTTACTTAAAAAATCCTAAGAATCCTGGCAAATTTGTGATAAATAAGTGACAGATTGTTTTAGTATGTTATCCACAAATTTAGCAATATAATAGGTTTTACTTCTGTTAACATCCACAGTAGGTTTAAGGGGTGGATTTATGTCACTTTTGTGGATTTTATGAATACAAAAATTTGTATCAGTGACTGGCCACTTGTTAAACAAAAACTCATATTCATCCTTATTAATTTGTCCCAGCAACAACATATTGTATAATTCCATATCCAACTTAGAATAAGCAATATGCATTTCATTCCTAGAAATTTCAACATAGGAATCAGGTAATAGCAGGCCATTCATTCTATTATTATAATTCACAGTATCCATGATCACCACCCTGCCACCCTTGTCAGGCTTCATGATTCTTACACTTTTATCATTCACAATATCATACAACATATTTCTTTCTTCTACACTTAAGTTATAAAAACTTCTATGGACAGGTTAATTTTCTGAATATCCCTTTCACACAGTTGTCCATACATAGATAATGTGAAATTCAAATGTGAATTAAATGCACTTGATCTTTTTAAAGTCTCCTCATTATGTCTGACTATTCCCTTTGGTCTGGCATCCCCAAACCAAGCAGTCAAATTTAACTTCCTGACAAACAATTTTAGATCTAAAATGACCTCAAAGCCATACCACTGTACTTTGCTTCCTACAGACTATTGACAGGAGACTTATGTCTGGCATTCAAGGCATCCTTGGATCCCACCCTGATGGATCTTTTACATACCCACAAATTGAACACTGTCAGAACTACTAGATCCAAGGATTTAAATGTTGTTTGCAATTTAAATAGGATATGTTGGAGGGACAGGTATGTGTCTCAGATAATTCTCATTCTCTGAAAAAGGCTTCCTATCCATCTGAAGTGGAGCCCTTCCCTAACCTTATTCAAGTGTAACCAGGATCAGTGGAAGGGAAACCAAAAATTCACTCCTGGTTTGACACCTATTTCTCTGATGGGGAGAGGCCGTTAAAACATGCTCTGACTAAAATACACTCCTTAAAATAACTTGTAAGGCACAATATCCCATGGGATAGATTTGGCTTATAAAGGCCCCAGTGGTCATTAGAGTAGTATACACCTATAAACCTATGAGCAGTTGCTGCCATGACAGAAAAACAGAATGAATACATCTAGACTGACTCTTGTGGATTTTATGCCACCTGTATAGTAGGGCTGAAACAACCAATGCAAGACATATTGACAGAGAAGGATGGAATAGCAGTTCAGGGTTTCACTTTTACTAGCTGGGTGGGAGGAGCTACAGAAATACTCTACTGAAAAGCACGCCCTTTATGCCCAGACTAACATCAGTGGTAAAATCAATGAAAGGGGTTGATGCAACCTCCAAAAAAAAAAAAAAACTACCACTAGATCACCAGGTGAAATTTTAAAGATCAAATGATTAAACTCCTTTACAGGATGTGTGAAAATGACTAAACAATCTGAGAAACAGATGAAGCAGCTAAAAAAATGAAAAGGTTGTCAAACAGGCTGAAAATAAACAAGAAATATTTGTAATATCCTTAACAAAGATACAACAAATCACTGAAATATGCCACAAAACAACAAATCATCACAGAAATTAAATTAATCAGACAACCCAGACACATACCTTCTGAAATCAGAGGCAACATTTGGTTGGTGCAGCATATGGGCTTCAAACCCAACTTTCCATTCAAGTGCAGTTGTACCTGCCTCAAAACATGAATTATTCTAAATTTTCCAACTTGGTTCTACAGGACATTTTGGCAAAAAAATGGAAACAGTGATTGCAGAAATTTGATTTATTTCATTATTGCATTTGGCACAGCAAAAGAACTTGAAAAAACAATAAAAAATGGATCTCAACACCATAAAAAAACTCACTTATCTTAATCCAAATATAAATAGCAGAGCTTTCAGGAATAATCCCTTCTTCAATGCATACAAAACACAGTTCAAATGCAGTGTTTTTAAATACAGCACATGATCCCATCACCCAATAACAGCTCAGCATGTTATACAGAGAACCTAACGTTTAAAGACACAGCAATACAAATAAAAAGCACATTCAAAAACAACTTAAAAAGCACAACAGATACAGTTAGTCAACAGCAACATTTACTTTGGTTTAATTTCCGATTGTTTAAATACAGGTTTTAAACTAAATGAAGCATTTAATCCAGGTGCATGGTCAGCCTGCAGTTTTAAGATCCACCTGTATTCAGATGATTCAGTGGCATTTAGAACATCACCACCTCTTATGTTAAAAAATATCCTTTGTATTATTCTGAATTTCAATGCATGGCCTGCACCATTGTCCTGAATATGCTTAGCCAAGGAATTATAAGTATATTCCTTCTAATTTCTGAAAGATGATTAGAAATTCTTTCCTTAAATTTTCTATTAGATTTACCTGTATAGACCAAAACAGGAGAAACAAACTGTTGAAAACACAAAAGCGAAGAACCAGGAGCAAACACCAAAATGCACGAACAAATTTAATAAGCGCTTTCGGGAAAACTTGTATCTTCCCTTCTTCAGACAAACTACTACATACCAAAACAGTTGTATAAAAACTTTTTTTAAAAAATCAATCAGTTAATGGAATTAATTGCAATTAAGGTTTTAAAGCAGCAATACACTTTTGAACATGCCCTCATTCATGAAAATAACCCACACCGAAAATAACACATTGACAACCTAAAGCCTTACAAAACAATTGTTCTAAATGCGAGGCTATTAATCTTAACCTATATTAGTTTCTTAAATTTCAACCACTTAAAAATAATACCAAATATATAACAAAATGTTTAAAAAAAGTATTAAACATATTAACAAAGATATTAAAAAAAATATATATATATATATATATATATATATATATATATATATATATATATATATATATACACACACATACACACACGTAAAGTTATCTTCGCAACGCCAAATGTTTGAGCACACAGGCAATGGATACAAACTCATTAAGTCCAGGGGACAAATATGCAGCTGTTCGAATTTGCCAAAATAATTCCTCTTTTTCAAGAAGAACTTGCCAGGGACCTGCTCTAAGATCATCTTGGATATGTTTTAAGACCATAAACTTAAAGGTATGGTCCTCATATACTGAGGTGTGGTGTGCTAAAGCATTGGTGGGATCTTTCTTGGAAATAGCATAGTTGTGTTCATAAATGCGCTGCTTTAACTTTCGCTCAGTTTTACCAATATAAAAAGCAGCGTATTTCACACAGTTAGCAATGTAAACAACTGATTTAGTATCACAATTGTAATTCCCCATAATGTTAAAAATTCTATCTCTTACCATGACTTTGGTGCCCACATTAACAGATCTACATTGGCGACAAGCGCCACATTTACTCATACCTAAGCTTCGTTTGTTAACATTACATCTCTTGGCTTCCAATAGTGTTTTTAAATTAATACCTCTTCGAAATGTAATTTTAGGCTTTAACCCAAAACAAGTAAGCAAATTAAGATCTTCAAGAATTAATGCCCAATTTTTATGTAAAATGTTCCTAATGGATATATGATCCAAACTATAGGTACATAAGAAGCTCGTTCTGAACTCTAATTTGTTGATGTTAATAATAGCTTTACTATGAACGTTAGGGTCAGAGATAAGCACTTCAATTTAATTCGAGAGAATTGGTCTAAAATAACCAGCTCTTCTTTTCTGAATAACCTCAACTCTAATGTCAGTAATTAAGGAACTTGGATAGCCTCTATTGGTGAACATAGAACTAAGGGTATTACACTCTTCGATGAAATCGCTTTCATCAGATATCATCCTAGCTGCCCTCACCATCTGACCTTTGACAACAGCTTTTTTCTGATGGTAAGGATGACAGCTAGTATAATGTAAGAAAGCGTTAGAGTATGTCGGTTTTCTGTAGATAACGCTTTTGTATCTAGAGTTAGCATTATCTTTAAATAACTTGATGTCCAAAAAGTTAATAGTGTTAGCTTGTACTTCGTATGTGAATTCCAGAAAATCTGTCAATTCAGAAATTCTAGAAATAAAAGATGGTACAACTTCTAATGGCCCATTCCACAGTAAGAACATGTCATCCTGGTACCATGTGTACCAGGCGATGTAGTTTTTAAACAAAGGTTCATTGAATAGTAGTGTTCATTCCCAATGGGCCATATTACAATTGGCGAAACAACCACCACAAGGGGAGCCCATGGCTACTCCCGAAGTTTGTAAATAGATATTACCATCAAACACCATGAAGTTGTAAGTTAGTACCAATTCTAACAGAGTTTCAACAAGATACATAGTGTTATCATTAACTTTCCTACCTAACAAAAATTCTCTGATCCATTCCAAACCCAATCTTTGTGGGATGACTGTATAAAGATCCTTCACATTGATTGTAAGAAACAGATAGTGAGGATCAAAAGGAAAGTTGTTAATGCTGTGGAGAAAACTCCACGAATCTTTACAAATTTGAGGTTCTTGCTCAATGAGAGGTTTAAGCACACTGTCTACATATTTGGCACACGCATACGTTATAGACCCCCTTCCATCTACAATAGGTCTGAAAGGGGGGTTTTCGATTGACTTATGAATTTTAGGTGTGCCAAAGAGTGCTGGTAGCTTAGGAGCAGAGATGGTCAAATACCTATATAGGTCAATGTCAATAAACTTTTCCAAAAAAAGATCTTCGAGCACACCTCTAATTTTACAATAAGCTGTATTAACTTCATTAATACTTGAGCACTTGTAGGAACCAGTATTCAAGTGTTCTAACATCTTAGCTACATAAGCATTCTGGTCCATACAGACCAATCCACCACCCTTATCAGGTTTCATTACCCTAATGTTAGCATCACGTAAAAGATGAATCAGATTACGTTGATGCGATGATATATTGAGGTTAGTATTTCTATTGTTACTTTTATTAGCATCAAGTGCTCTTAAGTCTAACTCACAAATCTTCTCAAAAGAACGGAACGTTTCCTGTAAGGGTGGGTTAAACAAACTGGCTATCCTAAAGGAATTAATAAGGGAAGATCTTTCCCCAAATAGCACTTTCAAGTTTAACTTACATACATATAGCTTTAAATCAATAATAGTTTTAACTAAGTCAAAATGGGTATCAGGAACAAAAGAAAGACCTTTTGAAAAAAAGTTCACTGAATCTTGATCAAAATTAAAAGTAGTATAATTATAGATGCTAAAGTCTCCTTCAGTGCTAGAAACAATAGAGGGTTGATTGAAACACACAGTCATTTCCCCCATTAATTTTGCTTGTTCCTCGTGTTCCCTTGATATTTTGTTCGAACGTAAGTTCCTCTGTTGTCCATTCTGACTCAGCGAAAAACCCTGTTGGTTGTTAAAGGTGGATATAGTGTTGGCACCATTGTTTTGTCACCTCCTATTGGGGTTATTACTATTAGTATGATTGGTACTGTCACTGGCACTAACAGATCTCTCATTTTGATGTACCAGTTGTACATTACCAACTTGTGTGTCCACCACTCCATCAAAGACCCCCACTGAGTCCACCTGTTCGGGAATATTTTCCCGCCCTGAAACGTTGTTATCTGATGAAACATTAAGCCCAGTGGTCGAGTGTGATATGACAGGTGGACGGGGATAAGCTCTACCAGTAGCATATTGATATATGTCTCTGGTAATCTTTTTCTTCTTGTTGTTAGAAAGTTTAACTATAGTGGCATCAATCCTTGTAAAAATACGAATATAATCATATTTATACCTCTGAAAGTCACAGTTACTTTTGATGGAATGCTCTAATAACTCTAAGTCATACTTTAAATCAAAAACTTGTTGCTTGTAATGACCAATAAGCATATTGATGAACTCAAACCCCTGTTTATCGAATAAAACAAGAAGCTCATGATGAAAATCCGAGCCTTCAACCAACCCGACTGGGAATCGCCATTGCCTTAGACCTTTAGGTATCAGTTTCTTAGCTACACATTCTTCTAAGTAAGCAGTTTCCAATTGCAGTTTTTTACATTTATACAGTTTATGATTAAACTCATTGATAAGTGTTGTAATGTTACTTACAATCTAAGTAACATTACAACACTTATCAATGAGTTTGATCATAAACTAAAGGTCTAAGGCAATGGCGATTCCCAGTCAGGTTGGTTGAAGGCTCGGATATAGGACGCGACAAAATAATGGTGCCAACACTATATCCACCTTCAACAACCAACAGGGTTTTTTGCTGAGTCAGAATGGACAACAGAGGAACTTACATTAATTTTGATCAAGATTCAGTGAACTTTTTTTCAAAAGGTCTTTCTTTTGTTCCTGATACCCATTTAAAATTAGAGGTGTGCTCGAAGATCTTTTTTTGGAAAAGTTTATTGACATTGACCTATATAGGTATTTGACCATCTCTGCTCCTAAGCTACCAGCACTCTTTGGCACACCTAAAATTCATAAGTCAATTGAAAACCCCCCTTTCAGACCTATTGTAGATGGAAGGGGGTCTATAACGTATGTGTGTGCCAAATATGTAGACAGTGTGCTTAATCCTCTCATTGAGCAAGAACCTCAAATTTGTAAAGATTCGTGGAGTTTTCTCCACAGCATTAACAACTTTCCTTTTGATCCTCACTATCTGTTTCTTACAATCGATGTGAAGGATCTTTATACAGTCATCCCACAAAGATTGGGTTTGGAATGGATCAGAGAATTTTTGTTAGGTAGGAAAGTTAATGATAACACTATGTATCTTGTTGAAACTCTGATAGAATTGGTACTAACTTACAACTTCATGGTGTTTGATGGTAATATCTATTTATAAACTTCGGGAGTAGCCATGGGCACCCCTTGTGGCGGTTGTTTTGCCAATTGTATTATGGCCCATTGGGAACGAACACTACTATTCAATGAACCTTTGTTTAAAAACTACATCGCCTGGTACACAAGGTACCAGGATGACATGTTCTTACTGTGGAATGGGCCATTAGAAGTTGTACCATCTTTTATTTCTAGAATTTCTGAATTGACAGATTTTCTGGAATTCACATACAAAGTACATGCTAACACTATTAACTTTTTGGACATCAAGTTATTTAAAGATAATGCTAACTCTAGATACAAAAGCGTTATCTGCAGAAAACCGACATACTCTAACGCTTTCTTACATTATACTAGCTGTCATCCTTACCATCAGAAAAAAGCTGTTGTCAAAGGTCAGATGGTGAGGGCAGCTAGGATGATATCTGATGAAAGTGATTTCATCAAAGAGTGTAATAACCTTAGTTCTATGTTCACCAATAGAGGCTATCCAAGTTCCTTAATTACTGACATTAGAGTTGAGGTTATTCAGAAAAGAAGAGCTGGTTATTTTAGACCAATTCTCTCGAATGAAATTGAGGTGCTTATCTCTGACCCTAACGTTCATAGTGAAGCTATTATTAACATCAACAAATTAGAGTTCAGAACGAGCTTCTTATGTACCTATAGTTTGGATCATATATCCATTAGGAACATTTTACATAAAAATTGGGCACTAATTCTTGAAGATCTTAATTTGCTTACTTGTTTTGGGTTAAAGCCTAAAATTACATTTCGAAGAGGTATTAATTTAAAAACACTATTGGAAGCCAAGAGATGTAATGTTAACAAACGAAGCTTAGGTATGAGTAAATGTGGCGCTTGTCGCCAATGTAGATCTGTTAATGTGGGCACCAAAGTCATGGTAAGAGATAGAATTTTTAACATTATGGGGAATTACAATTGTGATACTAAATCAGTTGTTTACATTGCTAACTGTGTGAAATGCGCTGCTTTTTATATTGGTAAAACTGAGCGAAAGTTAAAGCAGCACATTTATGAACACAACTATGCTATTTCCAAGAAAGATCCCACCAATGCTTTAGCACGCCACACCTCAGTATATGAGGACCATACCTTTAAGTTTACGGTCTTAAAACATATCCAAGATGACCTTAGAGCAGGTCCTTGGCAAGTTCTTCTTGAAAAAGAGGAATTATTTTGGCAAATTCAAACAGCTGTATATTTGTCCCCTGGACTTAATGAGTTTGTATCCATTGCCTGTGTGCTCAAACATTTGGCATTGCGAAGATAACTTTAAGTGTGTGTGTATGTGTGTGTGTGTGTGTGTATATATATATATATATATATATATTTTAATATCTTTGTTAATATGTTTAATACTTTTTTTAAACATTTTGTTATATATTCGTTATTATTTTTAAGTTGTTGAAATTTAAGAAACTAGTATAGGTTAAGATTAATAGCCTTGCATTTAGAACAATTGTTTTGTAAGGTTTTAGGTTGTCAATGTGTTAGTTTCGGTGTGGGTTATTTTCATGAATGTTCAAAAGTGTATTGCTGCTTTAAAACCTTAATTGCAATTAATTCCATTAACTGAGTGATTTTTTAAAAAAAGTTTTTATACAACTGTTTTGGTATGTAGTAGTTTGTCTGAAGAAGGGAAGATACAAGTTTTCCCGAAAACGCTTGTTTTATTTACCTGTATAGAAACTAGTGCATGTAGTGGGCTTAGCTACCCATCTCCTCCCAGACACAATGGGTCACATCAGGGGGTAAAAGTGATCTTTATGTATTTTAGGTAACCCATATAGAATAGGAAGCATAAGATTAGCAACATATAAGAAGTTGAACGGTTGGCATATAATATCATCTTGTACCTGAAGCTTATAAATAACATTACTAACACTATGTATTATATTATTCACATTACTCCTATTTAATAAGTGAAAAGTACTTGGATCATTTAAATATACTTGCATAAACTGATTATATTTTTCACTATCCATTAAAATTCCTTGAAGCCTGCATAGAGTCTTTAGCTGTTGTTATAAATTGCAAGCCTCTTCTAAGCTGGGAAATTTCACTGGCAGAAAGTATGCTGCCAGATAAATTAACAATGTCAAAACTGTCTGTAAAATTTTTAATCTCTTCACTTTCGACCTGCTGCAAGTCTGTAGGCCATTTGATCTCATATGGAGGTTTGCTTTTCCTCTTTGATTTGTGTTTCTTCCCTGTGATAGGTCTCTTGTTCATAGCTCCACTATCTCAGGGAGATTCAACTTCACCAATGTCAGAACCTGTTGAAAATCCACCTGTTGGGAAACTGCACTATTAAATGTAGCATTATTACAGATAGTGGAGGTATGTATAGATAAGTCCCTTCACAGCGAGGTATTTTGTACATCATCATCATTTGCAGTATTAACATTCAAAACATTTTCATTAATGAATGGACTAGATGAACCACCCCTCAATGCAGCGGCAGTCATTGGTAAAGTAATGTCATAAAGATCATGCATATTACCAATGCTTGCCTTTCACAACCTACTGTTCTTAGGTCAGGAAAAATATTTCTGTTCCTAAAGTCATTGATATTCCTAGTTAAAGTACACTTTTTCATTTGTTCATGTCATTTCTCATAGACTGCTAAACATTCCAACATATCAGTATAACAGTGCAAATAATTTTTATAACAAGGAACAGAAAGTATGCTATAAGGAAATGCATGAAAACAAAGAGCAATCCATTAGAATTAAAAAGGTACTGTTGCATGCTATAATTGTATTTTTTGTAAACACATTGATCCTTCTGTTACTTTTGAGCAAGTTTTGACTTAAGTGAGATGTTCAGGTAGTTTAGAATAGAAACTTCATAGAAGAGTGTAGGTAATAGGTAGGTGTTGGACAGAATGATTTTGGTAGATGTGCTTAAATAAAGGTTATGCCTATAGAGCACCCCCATCTTCTGATGCATTTTTAAATACACTGTTCTGGATATGAAGTTCAAATGTTATATTTTCATTAATGGTCACACCTAATAGTTCTTTATGTGAGACTCCTTTAATTGTATTATTTTGGAAGTGGATCTTGAACTTTGAATAGTCCACATAATGTGTTTTTGGAGTAAGAAGGTAAAGTTTATTTTCTTTTGGGGGGAGGGTGAGTAACGGAAGGTATTAAGCTAGGTTTAAAGAGATGAGAAAGCTTCTTGGGTTATTTGTAGAAGGTGGGACAAGTTGTTTGAGGAGCGGATGAGTCATCTGCATATTGAATTAGAAAGCTCTTACAGAAAAATGTATGAAGACTATTGATAAAGATGAAAAAAAGGAGGCCCAGAAAAGAGCTATGGGGACACCAGTCATATTTGGTAGGTATGGTGAGAGGGAACCTTGTCATTTTATGTTTTGCCATCTGTTTCTGCCACTAGTTTAAGGTATTTGGTTATCTGAAGAGATTGAACTGGGTTTAAGCTTGTAAAGGAGTTTTTTTCTGAGATTTGTGGAGACAGCTTATAATAAGAACATTGGAGAATTTATTGGAAGGACTTGAGTGGACCCTGGCTGGAGAAAAGATGGATGAGAATAAGAAATTATATTTTGGGGGAAAGTGTTGTAAGAATGTTATTTGTAGAACATTGATTTAAGGACATATGGATTGCAAATGTTTATAGTCAGGTTGGTTGTACTATCAATAAAATATGCATTACATATAGTGGCAGTGTGAAGAGGTGATTTATCAGGATGTCGATTAGGGTCATTTTTGGATCCTAGATTAAGTAGTGAATTAATGGATGACCAGAACTATTTTGGGGGAAATTTCTTTATTGGTGGCTTACAGGTCAGTATAAAACTGTGTATTTTGTCTTTAGTAACTTCTTTTTTAACCTGACTGTGGAGATGTTTAAAGTTTTGTAGTTTTGTGGTGATTTTATTCTTTAGCCATTCTTTTCATGCTTTATTTCTGTGTGTCTTTAGTTGTTTACTTGACTTTGATAACCATAAATTGTGGCTGTTTTTTTGTTTGTTTTGTGTGAGGGAGAGATAAACTGTTAAGCATGTTTAAAAATGCAGTATTAAAATGGTTTAATGCATCATTAAGATGTAGAGTTGTTAGCACAGACGTGTCTATGGATTTTAATAGATTAATTAATGTTGGTTGAGTTAGGTTGCGGGTCACTTTTATAGTAATGTTCTCTTGATAAGTGGGAAATATTTCTATAGGTATATGATGGTAGATAGACACTTAGAGTGCTAGGGAGCATGCCAGCTAGCATACATGTACTTGGGTTTGAGACCAGGATCCCATTAAGTATGGAGCTGTAGTTGTAATTTTTGTCATCACTAGCTGATGTTGTAATGAGTTTTGAGAATCCAAAGAGGTTTATGCTGGCAGCTGGGGGGGAGGGGGTATGAGGTAAGATTCTGCCAGCTGATATTAACATAACCTAAGATAATGGGTTTATTCAAAATTGTACTTGATATCCAGGATATTATATATTCTAACACTAGGATAGTTTGGCCAGGAAAATGTAGAGTACAGCAATACACAGACTTTTAGAATTCTTTACTTTTAAGAAGCTCAGTAGTTCAGCATTGCCAAATTTTGGAATAGGATTTTAGTAGGAAGTAAAATTGTGGTAGTTATGGTACAATAATGCACTTTCACTGTCTTTTTATGTGTTCTATATGCCCTAGTTATGTTATAATTAAGTGCTAGAAATGTGTATTTTATATTGTTTTTGAGCTAGGTTTCTGTAGTTGCTAAGACATCAGAAGTTTGTTTTAATATCTAGGCATGGAACTCTACAATTGTATTGAGAATACTATGAAAGTTGAGTGTGACCAAGTTTGTTTTTAAGTTTGGAGCAAGGGTATTTATGACTGCTTAGGACCTGGGTTGGGTGGATATTGCTACACAGAGAGAAGAGAGAGAAGTGAGAAGAATACATTTTTATCCAGAAAGATTTTTTATGATAAAAAGTTTAAAACTTGAGGTTAAGGGTCTTAGAATTTGTATGCAGTAGTTTGATTTATTGGTGAATTTAAGAGGGTAATGTTAAAAAGTTTGGTGAGATTTCACAGTAATTTGAAGCCTGGTTAGAAATAAATGCAGAGATTGTGACAGCACTTTTATGTGTATTAACTGATGTTTTGTTAATACATGTCATATGTGAAAGGATAGAAAGGAATAATATAAGGGCGGAAATAAATAGGAATGTTAATTATGTTGATGGTAAAGAGATAGATCAAGTGGATAAATTGTATGTAGTTAAGTGGTTAGCTTAAAGAGATAGAGGAGGGAGTATGATTGTTTAAAAAAGGAAATTAAGGGCGGGGAATGGAGTTATAAATAAAGGTCTATGATATGTGCAGGGATAAATGGAAATGATAAAGGTATGGAACAAGGTAAGTATAACTGTAGATAGTGTGGAGGTGTGTGGGAAATGGGGGTAGGGTGCAGGAGTGGAGTTATTCCAAGCGAAGTGACAGTGAATGGAATGGGTTGCATTAAGCCACAAAAGTGAGTACTGTGAAGGAAAAACAATCAGTAAGTGTGTTATTTTTAATTTATGTGTATATTAATGCTGTTCAGCTGTAGCTGAGAATTATATCTGTTTATTTATTAAATATGTTAAAATTAGTTATCCAGAACTTTACAAATATGGGGACCTCACTCATGCAGAGTGAGAACATAGCCAGATTTATACCAGGTAGTTTTAAACTTTTTGTAAGAGCTTACGTTCATGTGGTAGTATATTATTTGTGAGTTGTAAACAATAATAAAAGAGATGAAGTTAGCAGAAAGAGGTTTTAATTTAAAGAAGTTGCATAGAGGGATGTTTAGGGTGAGGGAATAAGTAAGACAAAAAAAAAACTTTGCCCAGAATAAGCAAAAACCTTGCTTGGGTACTTCCCATTACTGTGTGCAAGCCAAACTAGATTATTGATAATGATAATTACGTATTTATGCTATTGGTTTATTAAGTAAAATATGTGTTTTAGAATTCTTAACACCAATTCCTTTTTTTTCTTATTGATGCAAAACTACTGCCTCCTAAATTAAGTCATCTCTTATATCACTGTTGATAGCTGTCCACAGTACACACCTCTTAAACTAAACCACTGAAGCCTAATACATGGGAAAGCAAGTCCCACCTGTCACCAGCTGTCTTCTAGGCTTTCTTCTCAACCCTATAAACAATCAAGTGATCCACTATGCAGGGTATCAACATTGTTTTCACACCTGTAAAAGAAAGAAAACATGGTTACTGAGTTTCATACAATGTCATAGACCTGAGGGTCTGATCTCTTCCCTACTACCTTTTTTGAACTAAATACCATCATCTTCCCTTGTTATTTTTTCTCATCATCAGCCATTGCAGTATCTGCCTGTGAACTGCACAGCTCACGCTACTTACCCTCTTAATAATGTCAGTTGCTGAGCCTTACTCTGCCAAGTCATTGTTTAGCTCCATCCTAAAAGAATGAGCTGAAAAATATGTAGGATTGCTACAGAGATGGACTGAACTTTCTTAATCACCCATGAACATTGTGTAAAACCTGTTCTGCAGGAGATCCAAATACAGGGTCAGACCCCCCCCCCCCGATCCTGATGTTCTCCCTTAATGTGGCTGGCCATCTAATAAATTCTGTTATGATATGCTATAGTATTTTTTCCATAATTTTGCATACCACAAATTAAGCCAACTTAGTTCAAAATAAAAACAATAAATGCTTTCAAAATATTGCAACACTACCACACGAATACTCACAGAAACTCCCAAACCAACTTACTATATATTGGCTAACATTCAGGACAGCCTGCAATTCACTTAGAAATGCATCTATATCTATATCTATGTCTATACTTCCAGCTATATCTATAGCTATATCTATAGTTACATTGAATTTGGTCACGTGTTACATTGGTATACATACTTTGGCCAACAAAACAGATGGTCAGTGGGTGTGTAAGATCAATAATCCCTGAGTTTGGGGTATATGCCCATTCCCTGAAGGTATTGAAATCTTGGAGTTAGTATATATAGTTAAAAGGGGGTGTAGAGGGTTGCAGGGTGGCTTGTTCCCTGCAAAAGACAGTGTTTTATTGTTTGCATGCTCTGAGGTTATGTTTGGAGCATGCATGTTGATCTGATGACATCGCAAATGTTGATTTATATATCTTGACATATGAAATGTTGATCTTTGAGCATTTGGTGTATTTCAGTACACCTACAGATAGATAGATAGATAGATAGATAGATAGATAGATAGATAGATAGATAGACAGATAGATAGATAGATAGCCAGAAGACCCAGTACAATGAAATCCTATGCTGATAAGTGGAAATGGTATTTTTCCTGGATTCAATCTAAAGGTGAGGACATAGCACTGCCCTCCCTACCTCTAATCCTGGATTACTTAACAGATCTACTCTACAGAGGCCTATCCTTCTCCTCCATTAAGATCCACACCTCTGCTATCTTGGCTCATTACAACACTGAGCCACCCCTCTTCTCTCACCCACTCAACAAACAGTTCCTGAGAGGGACAAACAACTTAAGGCCACCGAGGAGAGCACCCACCCCTGCTTGGGACCTTAACTTTGTACTGGAAAAGCTAAAGCTCCCTGCCTTTGAGCCTGCAGAGTCAGCAGAGTTAAAATTTCTCTATTGGAAAACAGACTTGCTTCTGGTCATCACTTCAGCTAGAAGAGTATCTGAGCTACAAGCACTTATGGCTGTGGAACCCTTCATTATTTTTCATGCTGACAGGGTCTCCCTCAGGACTAATCATTCCTTTATGCCTAACGTGGTGTCCAGCATAGCTCTCAACCAGTCTATCCATTTGCCAACCTTCTTTCTTAATCCTCAACATAAAGGAGAAAGGATCCTGCACACCTTGGATGTGAATAGACAGCTAAGATTCTACCTGGATAGGACTAAGCCCTTCAGAAAATCTGACCAGTTACTATTCAGTTTTGCACCAAGGGCAGAGGGCAAGGCCATTTCAAAACAGACAATTTCCATATGGATAGCACACTGTATCCATTTCTGCTAAAAACACCATGGCAAACCAACCCCTTAGGGAGTCAGAACACACTCCACTAGGGCAACTTCTACCTCTACAGTATTCCTCAGGGTTGTCCCTACCAGGGACATTCTGGAAGCTGCTACCTGCAGTTCTGTACACACATTCCCAAGCATTACCATCAGCCTATATTTTCCAAATCCAGGGCGGGTTTTGCAACAGCAGTCCTGCAGGGCATACTTGCCAGCCCAAACTCTTCTTGACTGCCTCCACCCTTTCTTCAGCTTTGGGAATCAACCCATGTGTGATGACTGCAACAGTGAAACACGAAAACATAGTACAGTTGTGTACACTTACCATAAATGTAGATGCTCGAGTGTATTCACTGTTGCAGTCCTGGTTTCCTTCATTCCAGCCCCCTTCTCTCTCTCTCTCTCTCTCTCTCTCTCTGTGTGTATTACTCTCCCCTTACAGGAGTATTGGTATTTACTTTTTACTGGTGGTGATTTTCCCACCATAGCTTAGCTCCCTATTGGGGGGCTCCTGACATTTGGGGCAAGAAAAAATGATGTAATGACGTTGTCTGCCTGTTTTTATACCCCTGATGACCTGACGTCAGTCCTGGAGCGACAGCAACCAACACAGAAATATTAAGTCTCTGGTATTCAGGCCGACTGAGGGCTACCTGCATGCAAATAACCCAAGTGTGATGACTGCAACAGTGAATACACTCAAATGTCTACATTTATGCTAAGTGTACACAACTGTACTTTTCTTACCTTGTCTGTATGACCTAAAATATATTCTTCTTAATTTTTTTACCGATTTTATATGGCTACTATTACGTGCCATTTAAGTCAAATTTTTATTGTGAAAGTTATGCATGGGTAATAGTTCACCATACTTTTGCAAATCTAAGTTTAATAATACTTACACCCTGGCTCAGTTGCTGCAAATTATGGTTAACTAGTAGAAAAAGAAAGAAAATGCTAACTTTTTTACCATTTTGTTTCAAAATAATTATCTCACATAGCATATTATTCAATTCAGAGAATCAGTTAATCATATGGTTAATACCACTGCATAATACAATTCAGACTTAGAAGTGATGTTCGCATGGCTGATGTATCACTATGTTCCATAACATTTGTCCTTCATCATATTATAATTCAGATTTAATAACATCTCCATGTGGTTAATACTTCACCATATTCAATTATTTTAAGCAGTTTGAATAGAAATTACAATTATTCAGTCATGTAAATGGAAGCCTTGTTTAGTGATATGGTTATGCTACACCCTTGTCCAGCTCTAACATTAACAAAATGGATTGAGTAATCATATAATTAAATCTTTACCATATTAAAGTGCAAGCTTAGCAAATACATTTTTCATATTTTCATACGGTGAATGTTTTACCATATTCTATATTGTTTAAGCAAATCCACTAAACATCATAAATATTTAGTCAAATAATTTGAAGTATTTATCATATGGTTAATGCTTAATATTCATAGTCATTATAGTATTTTTGTGAAATAATATTCTGCCACATCTTCTGATATATAACAGTTCTATAAATGGCATACATATTCATGTAGTTATAAAATGTCTTTTTATATGGCTAATTTTTCATTATATTCTGTAATATTTATAAAACTTTAGAAGGTGTCATATGTATTCAGTCATATGCTTATACTTAGTTAAATTACAATATAAAACATTGGTGTGACTGAGAAGTTTTCTATATACTACATCATCTAAACCGATGCGATACTTTGTATCTCAAAAATGTTTGCTGTTGGGTCACTCATGGCTTTAGAAGCCTTCAGGCAACAAGATGCACCCTAGATTAGTTCACTGGATATGCCTTTCATGTAAGTGTAACTTTCAGATGTGGGGTTTAATCTTTTTTTTCACATGAGAGTTTGAGATGGTCTGCGTAGGGCATCTGTTTGAGGCCGGTAATCCTCCTTGTGAGGTATTTCTACAGTCTTTCCAGTTGTTGTAGATGTCTTGTGAGGTACATACCAAAAGGGGCATTGTACTCTATTATGGGTCTGATGAATGACGAGTAGAGGGGAACAATGACCTCTTTTTTCCTGGATGAGAAATCTTTTGTGATGAGGTGTGCCACGTAAAAGGATTTCCTGACTACTGTGGCCATGTGATTATCAAAGGAGAGACTACTGTCCACCTGTGTTCCAAGGTCTCTTATCACACTTTCAGTGGTACGTAGACTACTGCCTATGTGGTAGTTCATGAGTACAAAGTTTTTACCAAAAGGGATGACAATGCACTTTTTGGCATTGAGCTTGAGGCCATGGCTTTGTTTGATACTGTCAATGGCATACTGTTTGGTGAAGTGAGTGGTGGGATTGTTTTATTTAAACATATTTTTGTTGCTTAATTAAGATATATACCTTATTTACAGGTTTTTCTTTTAGACTTCTTACTGTGTATTGAGATTTGGATGGGATATAGCAGTTTGCAATCAAAATGCTGCAGACTTTTTATGAAATTTTTGTCTTATATATTTTGTCTAAAGTACATTAAATTAACTAGCATGTTTACTTTTGCATGTAAGTATTAGTGTCATAATCTGCAATGCCTGTTTAACAGTTTCTATATTAGTCACAAATTATTACAAACTGCATATTACAGGGATACTATGGAAATAATAACTCTAACTTTATACTTCTTATTTCTGCCTTAGTTGTGTTGGTGCTTGTGTTTGGTATTTGCTGGACACCATTTCATGTTGACCGGCTATTCTACAGTTTCATTTTGGTGTGGACCAATACCTTAGCCAATATTTTCAATGTAATTCATGTGGTATCAGGTAAGATATTTGAGCTTCTGAATGCTTTTGTTTGTATCATCTGTATCATTTATTTAAACACGACAAGTGATTGCAGAAATTAATTTAATTTATTTTCAAAATATAATGTAAAGTACAGGCATGCATTTCTGAAAACTATTAACAGAAATGTCCAAAAACTAGACAGGTAGGAAGGAAGGCAAGAAAATGAGAGAAAGAACAAACATTCTAAGGTGAGTTAAATTAATTCAAGTGTGAAACAGACTGTGATGCGTATCAGTGGAATGCATACTTCAGGCTCCAAAATGTTTTGATGACAAGGTAATAATTTTCATTTTTTTTATCTACATACGACCAGATTCAAAAAGACTTGCTGTCTGTTAAATTGACTTACTCTGGTGTAAGGCTTATCTATAAAGCAGGCTTACATCACAGTAAGTACTTTAGAATTTGGTCCCTAATGTAAATGATTACTACTGCATTTAATAGTCATCTCTGTACCACGCTACCACCTTCCTTACCCATACTGCTTGCTGCAGTCCATAGTTACTTAACTCTAACTGCTGGTATATATACACACATAAATATATATATACATAGATCTGGGTACAAGGAGGCCAACATATTTAGAAAACGCTATATCAGTAGCTTATGTTTTGGCTTAAAAATAATTACTTCTTTATTTGATGTATTTACCAAATCTCCAATATTTCTGCTAAACAAATATAACTAACTAAATAAATAAATTCAGATTGGTGTTTGCATTCATAAATAAATAAATTCAGATTGGTGTTTGTATTCTTTCTTCTGTTCAGCCTGGAATGATAATTTTTAGTGTAATGTTTTCATTAATGGCTTTTTACATTGTTTATTTCACATTTGTTTTTGTTTTTATACTTATTTTTGTTCATGGAATCACCATATGCAAGTCTTTTGATAGTGCTTCATGATAATGTAACATTTGTTTGCCATTTCCTTTCTTACCATAGCAGGTAACTAAGCTGTACAGACCAACATGATGAGAATCATCTACTTTGTTATGTGGGACTGGTTACAGAAAAAAAACAATGCCACTTGCTGTTCTTAACTAGAATATTCACCATTGATACCTATCAGGCATTTACAAAAACCTTTCCAATGCCTTGGAACTTGATTGGAAGGCTTGTGTAGTTTAATGACCTTAAGGCTTTATAAACTTGTATTTTTGGTAGGTCAATCATAATATGATATTAGAATAAGTGTGACACATCCTTTGAAGAACTTAACATGTTCCATCATGGAAATTTTTAGGCACGTCCTGGGTACATTTTTATACATCTAGCAGGAAACTTACATTTGAAAGAGAACTGAGTATGTACATGATGTGCACATATGATGAAACACCTGAAACTGCTAACTACTATACAAAGATACTCAGTGATGGGACAAGTAGAATGGGGTAAGTTACTCTAGTCTGAAAAAAATCTGAGGTTAATAAGGAAGAAAGAAGCAAGTACATTAAGATTTTACACCTACTGAATGAGTCTGAACCTTGCCCAATAATGCTGTAAGAACTGGGTCTTGGGAATCTGCATATATTTTAGTGCAATTTGATTTACCTGGACAGTTTCTCTGAACACAGATTATAGGACAGCCTAAAGTGAAGCTGCCTGTACTCTTGCATTTTAAGGCATTTAAAAAGTGTGAAAATTAATTTTCAAAGTCATTGTGACATTTGATGTGGGTATAAGAACTTTTTGCTGACCTCTAGTCCTAAAGGCTATTGCGTTTTACTTAGCAAGTCTGAAGGTGAGGGTTCTTATTGTATATTGAGGTTGAAATAGGCTACAGCAGTTAAACAGAGTCAATAACATCAATGAAACAAATACTTGCTAGTTGAGAACTGAAGAGCTTTGGGAAGGCCCTGGCAATATAAAAAGTAGATACTTGGCATGCAGCAATATTGGTAGCTGGGCAAGTTTTCAAAAAGACTGTTTATATAAAAGTGTAAACAGTAATCCCCCAAAAACTCCACATTAGGGAGTTCCACATTGATACTGATGAGAAGATTGGAGTCTGATTTACTTCCTTGTAGTTGAACTTATCACTGAGACAGTTGTCATACCAAAAAAGAGGTTAGTCTGCAATGCCAGTGCAACTATGAATTCATACCACAATATTATAGCTGCATGCCCCTAGCAACAGCTATATGAATGGCTATACTGAACACTGATCCTACACTATTTTAGCAGTGGCTGGGAGTTAGGTTACACTGAATATGAGTCTGCTTATCAACACAGATGAACATATTGGAATGAATGGTATTAAGGTCATGTTATTAGAAGTGTGTATAGTATTCAATGTACTTTCATAGGTCCCAATATAAAAAGAGTTGCCACACATGGCATATGTCTGGTGCTAAGACTGTGAAGAAAAATCTCAGAACATAGAAATATTTCTGCCACAGGGCTAGTTCAGGGTCAGGAGGAGGATGACCCCTGTGGTAGAAGGAAGTAGTCCACAAAAAAAATTCAGAAAGAGGATCTGTAACAAGAGTGAGAGAGAGATTAGAGGAAAGAAAAATACTTGTACAAGAAAAATATTACAGCCCACAGACAATAATTTAAGATCCTTAATAAACCAGATGAGAAGAAAACATTGCTTAGTTTCAGAAACACTGAGCCACCAGGAAAAGGAAGCGACAAAAGAAGTGAGATAATAAAGGCAACAAAAAAATGGAAGTTTTTGAAAGGTATAAAAAAGAAATACGGACATGACAAAAAAAAGAGCTCTGGTATGGTGTGATATCTGTGGAGAAATGATGGCCAAAGTAATCATTAAAATGCAGCTCCAAAGATGTTGAAAGAGAAATACAGGTAAAAATACCCAGATATGGGAAATTTCACAATAAAAAAAATAAGATAACAAAGGGGGAATTTAATTGAAAGTAAGAATTTTAGCAAGGCAGAAATTAGAAATTGAAGTGGCAGACCAGCTGCAAAATGAAGGATTTAGTCTAAAGGCCTTGGGTCTAGGTCAGTAGTGCACAACCTTCTTGAGTGGTGGGCCACTATATGAATTCCTAATGCATCTGCGGGCCACCTCAAAACATAGCAAGTTGTTATGAGTTAACAATAGGTACAGGTGACTGGCATTTTTACTTAAGAAAGCAGTCATGAAATTGCCTGTTTTCTACATCAATTTTGCATTTAACTTTATTCTGGCTTGCAGCCATGACTTACTACAAACTCTTACAGAAAGTTACTACTGTTTACAGACTAAGAGTTATAAACAACAAATAATAGTTATTTCCGCAGCTAAAATTAGAGGTGTGTGCAACTGCAGTCAATTAGGTAAGTAAGCACGTGCTGGAAAGTTTGCATGACTGGAGTAAGGCATAGCATTTTTTCACTTTTTTTAAAAATTTTTGGTTACTCTCTGGGGGCCAGATGGTGTTGCGTTGAGGGCCGGATGTTGTGCACCACTGCTCTAGATGATTGTCACTGTTGAAGTGACATCCCAACCTTATGTGCAAAAATGGTAAAAGGGGCTGTGGATGGACTCTGACACAAGCAATATTGCAACATAGTGGGCTAATGTGGCCAAACACGGTCAGTAGGCAGAGCAAGAGCAGGATATATCTGAAGAAGATATGCCACACAGCAATGTTCTGCAACCCTTTGTAGGAAACTCTCATAAAGTCCACTTAAAATTGTATAGAAAGGGAATGAGCAGGAGACAGTGAAAACTCTGACATAGGCAATATTGCAACAGTCTGGGCCAATAAGGCTCTAGATGGAGGAGCTGCAGATAGAGCAGGATACATATGAAGAAGGTGTACCACAGGACAGTGTTCTGAAGTCTTCTATAGGAGACTTGCATGAAAATACAGCTAGAATTGTACAACAAGGGAAAGAGCAGGAAAATGCAGTTTATTTAATAGGCAGAAGAAAAAAAGATCTAAGTGAAGAACAATTTGATTTAATAGAAATGAAACAAACTTATTACGATAGATAAAAGAAAGAGATTGCATAAAAGTAAATGTGGCCCAAAATGTTAGAATCTTGATATAACATATGAACACAGTAATTTGGATTGTTAAAATAAATTATGTGATATAACAGAAATAAATAGTATATGCAACTGTGCAGCTAAACAAATAACAAAAAATGTGCTAACCTCAATAATGCAGAGTAACAAAAGTAAGGAAGCAAACATGTAGAATACCACCATGGAAGCACTGGATAGAGAGAGCAATAAAGCATCTAAGACAAGTAAGTATCATTGTTAAAAGAATACGAAAAAGTGGCAGTTCATTAAAAATTATTAAAAAGATAAATGTGGTAAAAGCAAAACAAAATATTAAAACAGACCGGGATTTATCATACACTGTTTCAAATAATGATCTAAAACTATCAGTACAAGCAGAAAAAAATGTAGACACTGTTGTGATAAATACAAATGAAAAGTACTAAGCAAGAAGTTCACCGATGACCCACAAAGTTTTACAGAGAATTGGGAAACAAAGCAAAAACATTAGAAACACCACCAAAAGGGAAGAAATAACATATTGAAGAAACATTTATGAAAATCCTGTTGAACATAACACAGATGCTGAATGGATAAATATTTAAAAGAAACAATAACAATCTCTAATGTAGAGAATATGAAACAGGAGCCAGAGAAAAGGAAATTGAGACAGATTTGAGAAAAAGTCCTAACTGGAAAACCTCAGGCATAGATGCAATATCCATTTTTTTGGCTAAATTTATTAAAATCTTTACACAAAGATTTAGCCCTGAATAAAATATTACTTATACGCCTACATTAAATAGACACCAACTTGGTTAACAACATGAAAAAATATACTCTGCCTTAAGAGGGAACCTGCCAACCATCCTAAGAACTACAGACCAATAACTTGCCTTCCAACAATATGTAAATTATACACTGAAATTGATGCAGTCAGGGTTTATAACCATCTAGGGAAAAATCAATTATGGCTGTTGACCAAAAAGGAAATAAAAGAAAGTCACATGGAACAAGGATCATCAGTTTTTAAACAAATCCATAAAGAAGAGCTGTAAAAAGGGAAGTAATCTAAATATTACATGGCTAGGTTACAAAGGAAACATTCAACAATTTTCCACATTAATGGATTATGGAATGCTTACAGATGAATAAGATACATCCTACATTGATCAGTTACATATCAGTAACTATGAATTAGTGGGAAACCATTTTGCAGCTGAGCCATGATAAAAGGCAGATTGTTATTTTAGCCATACAAATTCAAAGGAGGGTATTCCATGGTGATTTTTTGTCAGAACAGAAACTGTCCTTAACCCATAAAGTAGTTTATTTAATAGGCTAGATTATGGCTACAACTTGGTCCCCAGAAACCACCCTTGTACAAAGACATCTCCTCTACTTGTGAATGAATTAAAGTAGTGTAGTTCATCAGATGTGGATCCGAAAGTACAACAACAAGTAGTTAAAACCTTCTCAGATGCTATAAGAATGACATTTGGTCTTGATAAATGTGCAATAGCAACATATATAAAAGAAAAGCTGCAGCACCAAGAAAATATCAACCTGGGACAGGAATGTGATATAAAGGAACTTGAGCAGGAGGGAGTATGTAAATATTTGGGTATAGATGAAGGGTTGGCAGTAAAGCATGAAAAATGAGAGCAAAGCTTAGTAAAGAATACTTCAGAAGATTTAAGCTAATATAGAAAGCTGCCTGGACATCTAGGAATAAAGTTCATGCTATAAATCAATTTACTCTTCCTGTTCTAACTTACAGTTCTGGTGTTATCGACCAGACCCAAAAATAATTGAATCAGATAGACAAGAAAACAAGAAAAATGCTTCATGCTTATCAAATGATATATAAAAAACAGTACATGCTAACATTATATATCCCTCACTTTTAATGAGGTATTGACCTCCTAGATATTGATTACATGTATAGGTCTTAAACTGAGAGGCTACATACATACATACCTATATGCTGACCTAATCAGACTCAAACATATTGAAATTTCTAAAGCATGAAGAGAAGAAATTTAATATGACATCTTTACTTTACTTAGTTTAGCAATGTAATCCACTGTGGTGCAGCGGTAGCATTGTTGCCTCACAGCAAGAGGTTCTCATGTTTGATTCTCAGCTAGTGTGCAGGGAGTGCCTTCTTGTGGAGTCTGCATGTCTTCCCCGTGGGTCGAGTGGCGTACCGAAAGACATGCGTGAATGGGCGTGCCTTCATTGAAGGTTGGGCATCGAGCTGGCAACTCGGCACCATGAAAATCTACTGCCAATCATTAGGGGACCGGAGTTCTGCTGTGGCGACCCCTAACCGGGAAAAGCCGAAAGACAACAACACTTTACTTAGTTTAGCAGAATCATTTTAAACTAGAGCAAAATGGAAATCAAAAGAGAAGAAGGCATGAAACATATATCAAATGAAACTGCAAAAAGCAAGAGAAAGAATATAAAGAAAAGGACCAGGAGAAAATGAAAGATAAATGTAAAGTCCACAAATACAGACGCAAATATAGAGAACTTCTAGAACAATCTCATGTTGACCAACATTTGAGCAGGTTAAGGAGAGATGAACAAAAAACAAAAGATGAAAGTCTAATAATGGCCCCCCAAGTTAGTGGGCTTATGAACATGTTGATTTACAAAATCTAGAGAAAAGTGGGAGAAACATACACATGCAGATTCTATAAAACAGAACTGGAAACAGTTGCACATTTCATTGCTGGGTATGATACACATAGGGCTGAAGTTCTGTTTACTGAAAAGCACAGTAGTGAGGCAAAACTGTTGCACTGGAGATTGTGCACACACCACAATATAAAACTTGCTGAGAAGAACTGGAAATATAAACTACAAAACATTATTGTCAATGAAGTTTATATCACATTGATCATCCAATACTATTAGTTCAAAAAACAGATGTAAGAAAACCAGATATAGTCATCCAAGAAAGAAGACAAAAGCAGCATTGGTCATTGAAATGGCTACACCCACAACTTATTGTGTTATACATGTGGAGAGACATATAAGTATAAATACCAGGATTTGCAAGCAGAAATGAAAGCAATGTGGAAGAAAGATACCCAGACCTGGACTAAAAAAAATACAGAATTTGTAGATATACTTAAATGTGCTACCAATACATGTTACTCCATATGAACTGTAGATGGAGGCAATTCTGGGTACATTGTGAATGTGAAAAGAGCACTCTTGGTTAGAAAAAGACTAAAGATATACTAATCTCATGAACTTGACTCATACCCTGACTTAGGAATTCAGTCCATTCATTTCACAGTATTATAAACTGAAACATTTGGAGACATTTGGGGAGAGGGATGCAGGCAGAAGAAAGTCACATTTTCATAAAGCATTTACTATGCAGCTTTTTCTGTATGTGACGATTGTAAAGCTATAGAAAGGGTGCCAACATAAGTATCAACAGCCAGATAAAATGGAGAATAAATTGCTAGGAGAGGTACACTAAAAGGTGTATTTGGTGGCACGTCACTATAGAGTTCTAAGGAATGAGACATATTTGAAATGTGAAATACTTAAAACCTTCTCAGATGATATAAAAATGACATTTGGTCTTGATAAATGTGCAGTAGTAACGTATATAAAAGAAAAGCTGCAGCAACAAGAAGGGAGTATGTAAACATTTGGGTATAGATGAAGGGTTGGTAGTAAAACATGAACAAATGAGAACAAAGCTTAGTAAGGAATACTTCAGAAGACTTTAGCTCATACTGAAAGCTGCCTGGACATCTAGGAATAAAGTTCATGCTATAAATCAATTTACTCTTCCTGTTCTAACTTACAGTTCTGGTGTGATTGAATTGAGTAAACTGAGTAAATTAATTTATAGCAAAATGAGATATTGAGTAACCTGACAGAGATGGAGATGGGAAAGGATAAAAGAGTGAAGGAAAGTTGTTTGGGGGTACAGTTTGCAATAATGACTGAAAATGTTGTGTAAATAGCATCACATAATTAGTCTCTTAAATGTGTTATAAAATAAATTGAATGAGTCAAGGGACCTCTGCATAGGTGGGTTAGGAGATGGTCACAGTAGATGTTCATTGTGTTACACTGCTGCAGTCATCACACTTGGGTTATCCTGCCGTCAGGCGGTTCCGCAGTCAGCCAGTGTTCCAAAGTCTTAGTCTGGCGTCGGTTGCTGTCGCTTCTTCCCTGACATCAGTGAGCCAGGGGTATATAAGATGCATCCAATGCCATTTTCTTCAGTCTTTCTTGCCGCGCGGTGCCCAAAGCAGAAGCAGTTCACAAGTGCCGGTTGGCCGACTTCTGAGATTTTCAAATCGAATTTCAGACCGAAGTCTTCATAAAGCTAAGTACCCCATTGGGGAACCTTTTCTTGCCTCAGTCCAATGTCAGAAAAAATTAACAATTGCGTTTCTTGTGGAAAGCAAATACCTCATAAGGACTTTCATTCTTATTGTATTCCTTGCCTAGGCCCAGACCACAACGTCACAGGTTGTCGGTTTTGTGCTAGGTTTAATAAACGAACTATTAAACGTCGGATTGATTTCGCCCGACATTATTTTGGTAGGAAATTTAATTATACCATGCCATCAGAGGAACCGACGACTGGAATGCATAAAAACGCAAAGATAAGGACAGGCAGCCGAGATCAAAACTGGACTCTGAAGCCTCTGCTAGGCCAGTCGCCGGTTCTCCGGTTTTCAGTGAGGCGCCTACGCAGCCCCTGATGACTGCTGATTCAGAACCCCAGGCGACATCCGATTCACAAGCGGAGATTGCTAGACCTCCTCAACCTTTACCTTTAGGCCCTTCCGACTCCATGCCTGAAGGAGATTCCGGTGCAGTTGAAATGCCTTCAGTTGTAGAAGGTGTCTTCAGACCGGCTACACTCACTATTAAATCCTATGCAAAACTGAAAACTCCTTTAAAAACAAAGAACACTGTACAGCAGTCTCCAGTACAAGGCCCCATGCCTAAGAAACAGATGCTTAAGATGGCTGAAGACTTAATTACCCTAATCAGGGGTTCCCATCCCCCTCCTGATAAAAGGCCACGGCAAGAGGAGGACTATGCTTCCTCTGACCAGGTTTCAATTTCCTCAGACTCTTCTGAGGAACAGGAATATTCCTTTCCCCCTTATGAAGATTCTGATGCTGAAGAGTCTATCCCTTCTGCATCTCCCCCAGAAGACTACTCTTTTGGGGAAACCTTACATACTATGAGGGAACATTTCCACTGGGAAGGCCAGGATTACTCTGATTCTAACTACCCCAGCACAGACCACTTGCTATTCCACCTGTGTTAGACATTGTGGATGATGTTTATTCAGAATCTAGCCTTAACCCAGATTCACTACCTCCTGCATCAGCCAAACCAGACAGATACTACAGAGTCCCTGACTCACACAAATTCCTGTATAAAAGCCCTGTTGCTGATCCAGAAACCATTTCCCAGGGTCCCAAAGGGGTTAAGGCCTCTATTGCTAAAAATCCTGTGCCCTCTGAAAGGGATTGTAGAGCACTAGACAGATGGGGAAAGAAAGTATATACCTCAGCTACTCTAGCTATGAGGGCCTTAAATTGTCAGTTTCACGTGCTGAAATATCAGCAATATCTGATGTCTCAATTAAAACAAAAAATGCTCGCACATACAGAACAGCCAGATTACAAGGAAATGCAAGATGTGTTGCATTCAGCTGAACAAGTGGGAAAACATACTTTGCAATGTGGATTTGATTCATTGGAAGCTTCTTGTAGAGCAGCAGTGACAGGGTCTGTCATACGTAGGCATGCCTGGTTAAAAGAACAAACTTTACCTGATCATGTTAAAGCAAAGTTATTGGATGCACCTTTACAGCAGGATGTTTTATTTGGTGTAAAAGCAGAAGAGGTTTTAAAGAAAATGGAGGATAAGGCAAAATCTATGCAGACGGTCAAGGATTTTTTACAGGTTCAACCCCCTCATTTCAGCAGAAATTGGCCAACCAAAAACTGGTCCTTTCCAGCTTCTTCCAGACCACAGAGGGGCAGATAAGGCTCTTACCAGCCTCGACAATGGGGTGCCACACCCCAAAAAGGAGGAGAAGACAGGTCTCAAACTACCAGAAGACAAACACAATGACTTACCCCTCAGACTACCAAGCAAAACCCTCTTGGCAGCTCCCTTGGGGGGAAAACTAGCACTTTTTGCAGACAATTGACACATCATCACAAAAGACAAATGGGTCCTGGATATTGTATCTCAAGGATACAGATTCCACTTTCACACTTTGACAAGGATAAAAGGAATGCCAAACCTGCCACCAAATCAATGGGCAGAGGCTCAAAAGCAAATTTCAGCCCTCATGGACATGAGAGCCATTCAACAGGTTCCTATACAGGAGCAAGGACAAGGATTTTACTCAAGATTGTTTCTAGTTCCCCGAAAGGACAAAGCCTGGAGATCCATTCTGGACCTCTCAATTCTAAACACATACCTGGAAGTACCCAAATTCAAGATGCTAACACTACAGCAACTTCTTCCCATGCTGGGCAAGAAGGCTTGGCTAGTACCGTTGGACCTCAAGGAGGCATACCTGCATGTCCCTATCGGACAAAATTGCAGAAGATACCTCCGATTTATTGCAAGTTCAACCTATTACCAATTCTCTGCACTGCCCTTTGGCTTATCTACTGTGCCCAGGGTCTTCACAAAATGCCTGGCACCAGTAATTGCATACTGCAGACAAAGAGGGATTCAAATATATCCATACCTGGACGACTGCCTTATTCAAGCAGAAAACAAGGACATTCTATTAAAGCATCTGGCGTTTGTCAAAAACCTACTAAGTTGTCTAGGGTACACAGTAAATGAAAAGAAGTCAAAACTAGTGCCCTCACAAGACATAATATTCCTGGGTGCCAGCTTAAATACAACGGCCCAGATGGCTTATCTCACGCCAGACAAGCAACAACAGCTGACTCAATACTTCAAAATGATGGCAACAAAGACCTAACTCCCTGCAAGAAAAAATCTGCAGGCATTTGCAAAACTGCATATGAGGAAATTACAATGGTATCTGAAAAGTGTATGGACTCAACACAGCCACAGCTTGGAAACAATAATTCAACTCATTCCCTGCCTTCAACAGGAGTTTCTATGGTGGGCTCAGGCATGTCACCTCATCAAGGGTCAACCTTTTACCTTACCCACAGCCAGGCAATCAATAACAACAGATGCATTGGATTACGCCTGGGGAGCACACATGGCAGGACAGTGTATTCAGGGCAAATGGTCTTCAGATCAAATGCATCTCCACATCAATCAAAAAGAGATGCTAGCTGTACAAAATGCCCTAACAGCTTTCAAGGACCTTCTGCATCCAGGACAACTCCTAATAAAGACGGACAACACCACAGTGATGTGGTACATAAACAAGCAAGGGGGCACACACTCCTACCCCCTATGCAGACAAGCAATGACCTTGTGGAACACAGCACTGACCTACCAAGTTCAACTACAAACACAATTCCTGCCAGGAAAGAAAAACACACTGGCAGACGATCTAAGCAGAAACATCATAGATCCTCACGAGTGGAAACTAGATCCACAAGTATTCACAATGATAACTCAAAAATGGGGGAGCCCAGACATAGATCTGTTTGCTTCCCCCCAAAACTACCAACTACGGAAATTCTGCACAAGGACATACCACACACTAGCTTGGAAAGTGGATGCCCTCTCATTCAGTTGGAAAACATTGACAGTGTATGCCTTTCCTCCACTGCCTCTTCTGGCAAAGGTGCTGCAGAAAGCAAGATTAGAGAGGCCACAAATGATGCTCATTGCTCCAGACTGGCCAAGCCAACACTGGTATCCAATACTAAGGAACATGGCTCAAGGCCCACCATGGAATTTACCTACAATTCCTCACCTGCTCACTCAGCAAAACAATCAGATTCTACACAGCTAGCTCAAGACTTTAAATCTGGCTGCATGGCAAATTGCCTAAACAACCAGTCAACACTTCACTCTAAAGCTGTGATGGATGTCATTCTGGAGGCCAGGAGGCCCAGCACCAGGAAAGTCTTTTCAGACAAATGGAAAAGATTCTGCGCCTGGAACCAGGCTAAAAGCCAAAATCTCCTTGCCCCAAATATTCCTCAGATTCTTCAATATTTAACTGAGATGTTGCACAAAGGACTTTCCTTCTCATCTATTAAGATCCACGCCTCAGCTAATTTCAGCTCAATACAACACGGATCCTCCTATATTTTCACATCCAGTACTAAGACAGTTCCTCAGAGGGGCTAAGAACATAAGACTGCCCCGGAGAGCACCAACACCAACTTGGGATCTCAACTTTGTTTTGGAAAAGCTTACACTTCTGCCCTTTGAACCAGCTTTCACAGCTGATCTACAGTTCCTATCATGGAAAACTGCCCTGCTGCTAGCAATAACTTCAGCACGAAGAGTCTCCGAACTACAGGCCCTAATGGCAGTGGAGCCTTTCATCATTTTTCATCAAGACAGAGTCTCTTTACGAACTAACCCTTCCTTTATGCCAAAGGTGGTATCCAGTGTGGCCCTAAACAAAACCATTCATTTGCCCACCTTTTATCCAAATCCCCAGAACAAAGGGGAAAGGCTCTTACACTCTTTGGACATTCACAGGCAATTACGTTACTACTTGGATAAAACTAAGGCTTTCAGAAAATCTGACCAGCTCTTTGTATCCTATGCTGCAGGATCTCAAGGAAAAGCTATCTCAAAACAGACTATTTCAAAATGGATAGGACATTGTATCCATTTCTGCTACACACACCATGGGAAATCTGTGTCTAGTAACATCAGGCCCCATTCTACCAGGGCTACAGCAACACCAACAGCCTTCCTCAGACGGGTACCAACCAAGGATATTTTGGAGGCTGCAATTTGGACTTCAGTGCACACCTTCACCAAGCACTATCACTTACCTCTATACTCTAAAACCAGAGCTGGCTTTGCCACTGCAGTTCTGCAGCACCTACCAGCCTCTCCAAACCCTGTTTAGTTCCACCACCCATCCTTACCTTTGGGATTAAACCCAAGTGTGATGACTGCAGCAGTGTAACACAATGAACATAGTACAGTTTTGTACCTACCATAAATGTAGATGCTCGAGTGTTCACACTGCTGCAGTCCAGGCTACCCTCCCTCCATCCCCTCTGAACTAGCTGGACTTATCTATACTTTTCTATCCTATACAACCTCTGTAGTGTATTTGCTTGTGACTAAAGGTATTGTTTTATTTTTATATGTATACTTTTATACAGCAATATGTATTGCCTACCTGTTGGGGGCACCTGACATCTGGGGCAAGAAAAACTGAAGAAAATGGTGTTGGATGCATCTTAAATACCCCTGGTGCACTGACGTCAGGGAAGAAGAGACAGCAACTGACACCGGACCAAGACTTTGGAACTCTGGCCGACTGCAGGACTGCCTGACGGCAGGATAACCCAAGCGTGATGACTGCAGCAGTGTGAAAACTCGGACATCTACATTTATGGTAGGTACAAAACTGTACTTTTGGTAGAAGACATGGGCAACACAGAAAGTGAGGTGGTAAGAGGTAATAAAAACTAGCAGAAGGAAATACTACAAGTTAAAGCTATAAGCTAATGTGAACAACAGGAACAGAACACATTAAAGAAAAAAAGAGATGGAAAGGTTAATGAAAGAACAAATAAATGATCATGGAACAAGTAAAAATAAAACAAAAAAGCTTTGAAAGGCTCAGTATTAAAAAAAGCTTAAAATGAATGAAAAATAATAAACACCCCAAAATTAAACAGCGTGGCTTGAACAAATGTTACAATTTCCCTAACAGTAAGACTAAAGGTAGACAGATAGACACACACACACACACACACACACACACACACACACACACACACACACACTTCAAATGTGCCAGTGACAAAGCGTACCAATAAATCTATCCCCTTCCCTAGCCTTGACTATATTCTTAACCCACAAATGCTCAGACACACACATACTGAATCCCAATTGCAAAACTTTTGTTGCAGATGAAAGTTTTGACATTACTAACCCTGCCTACCTTACATTTGATTTTCACACTTCAGTTAATGTTTTCCCCTTGACAATGCAAAGATTAAATCAATTCTGACACCAAGAAATCCATTGGTGGTACGTTTGACCAAATGAGTTATTCTTTTCTATATATATATATATATATATATATATATATATATATATTTTTTTTTTTTTTATAAAGGTATTAATGTAAGCTACGTAACACAAAAGACAAGAAAGGATTCAAAAGCAGCCAGTGCCACTGAAGTCATATTTTTTTGCTGTCTACCTAAGCCGCATAATGAATAAGCTCTGGGTGGAGTGATCAATGGTAGTTGCAATAATTATGCAGAGTGAGCTGGCAAACTGATTAAACCTACAATATGAAATATGTGCACGAAATAGCTTTGTACAGAATTTGCCTGTTTTTAAGTTTCACTGCAAAAGGTCATGTGACTTGAGAAGTGTTGGGGCACAATAATAGCTTACATACAGGTATAGAGTAAATGCACAGGATGGAAGCTCTTGACTACGGTCTGGCCTTCTAGCTATAATATATTAGACCTGGTCTGGTTTATTGTGATTCAGAATAATTTCCCCATTTGCTGGTTATTCGTAGGGGTACAGCTTTCCCCCTCATCCTATTCTAGCATGGTCACAGAAGTGTTTTAGTTTGACTATATCTGACTACCTAGATTTTATTGAATGAGTTATTAATCAAATATTAAAGGCTATAGTTATTTTTTGTGTTTGTCTTTGCGGGAAATAAAATTAACATTTTTTTTATGTAAATGCAATTAAATATGCTGTATCACAGATGTATGTTTGAAAGTTATTTGTGGTTTCCACTTATCCTGGAACTGCAGAAAATGGGCTACCCTACAACTGGCTGAGTTTATACTGCATGAGTTGCCAGCTGGGTGAGTTGAACTCACCAATGCTGAGCATCTTGAGCATCGTACTCCACTGGAAACTCCTGCTGGTACAATTTCTCTGTGTGCACTGGCAGTGACTGCTTTCTATTCGACATTTTTCTTTTCTTCATGTTTGTCAGACTGTGGAGTTGATGTATGTATAAGTTTGGGGGGGGTGGGTAACTTTGCCTCATATAGGGGAGTACAGGAGGGCTTCTACTTGCAAAAAATGCTTTATTTTTGTCACAATAACGTTATGACCTTTTGTTTTCATCTTGTTGTAACCTTCTCCAGAAAAATGGAAACTTTGGATGATATTTTTGTTGTAAACTGATAGTTCCATAAATTCTTCACTACCTATTGCACTGAATATTAACTGTTATAATTGTATACTAATAGAGTAATAATTTCCTGTTGATTTTCATGTACTTGGCAGGCCTGAAAAAGAATGACTGTGATCAATGTACTACCGTGAGAGAGAGTAAAATAAATAAATAAATGGGTTTGCAGTGGACTTCATGATATATTTAAACTATATAAAGCCTACCATTGTTGAAAAAGGTCTCCATTGGTATAGTTGCGATTCTCCTAACGTTATCACTTCTTTCCTTTATGGAGAGTTCATTAGGACCCATCTGAACTGGTTGACTGTGATGTATGTATAGTACCAGCTGCTCCAGCAGTCTCCAACCAAAGGTCCTCCAGCTGAGACATAACACACAGCTAGGTATTTTATGAACCAAACAGACTCCAAGACAACACTAATGGTGGCGGGGGATGCACTCTTGAGTAGATGACATCAATGAGTAAGTCTTGTATGACCTGTTCTTGGCATAAAAAAAGAAAAAAAATACTTAAGAGTATCTTGTTTTCATCCTGTATCTCTTTTCCCTGCTGTATGAGAAAAGCTTGCTGCTCACCAAATAAAATTAATATCAATAATAATTAAAATTGTAGCAGATAACTTACAGAATGTCTTTCTCCCTTAAAAATCAGATGTGCCACTTCATTCCTATACATATATCTATATGTGTGTATGTGCGTGTGTGTGTGTGTGTGTGTGTCATTCAATTTATCTAGATATATATATATATATATATATATATATATATATATATATATATATATATACACACACACACACACACACACACACACACACACACACACACACACACACACACACACATACGCACACACACCGCAGCTACTGCAGGTGATCTGTTGCAATGTTAATATTCAAAACATGGAACAAAAAAATATAAAGCACAGAATATTGAAAGCGCATGCTCCAAGACAGCATGCAAATCCAAAACTGCTCCCCTTGTTACTTTTACATACCAATTCCAAGGATTCACAATATTGGGGAAAGGGCATATTCCCTTCCCTGCTATAACAGCAGTGTTGTCAATATTTTGGTTTAGATTTTTTTTTGTCAATGTTATAATTGTGATAATGAAGTTCAGTGTAACTATATATATATATATATATATATATATATATATATATATATATACACATCTACATCTGTTTATCTATACATATATAGATAGAGAGAGTTAGTTGTAACTCAAAAGTTAGAATACACATTTGGTACAAAGGTTTTTGTGAGTGTAAAAAAAAGAGAGACTGTACAAATGACTGAACGCTCATTTGTTTGAATCACATATGATTGAATTTAGTTTTATATTGTGCAGTTAAGCAGGAGTGTGCAAGAAACACTATCTACCACTGCCAATCATCCTTGTGTGTGCATATGTGCCAGCATAACCTGAAACACCACATCGGGTCCCAAGTCCCAACAGGCACCTCCTGTTACCAGCCTATGAGCAACGACCATCCAAGTTCCCTATTTCAAACAAAAAGAGCATAACATGAAATACCACATCGGGTCCCAAGTCCCAACAAGCACCTCCTGTTACCAGCCTATGAGCAACAACAATCCAAGCTCCCTATTTCAAACAAAAAGAGCATAACCTGAAATACCACATTGGGTCCCAAGTCCCAACAAGCACCTGCTGTTACCAGCCTACGAACAACGACCATCCAAGCTCTCTTTTCAAACAAAATGAGCATAACCTGAAATACCACATCGGGTCCCAAGTCCCAACAAGCACCTGCTGTTACCAGCCTATGAGCAACGACCATCCAAGCTTCCTATTTCAAACAAAAAGAGCATAACCTGAAATACCACATCAGGTCCCAAGTTCCCAACAAGCACCTCCTTATGTGCCAGCATAACCTGAAACACCACATCGGGTCCCAAGTCCCAACAGGCACCTCCTGTTAGCAGCCTATGAGCAACAACCATCTAAGCTCCCTATTTCAAATAAAAAGAGCATAATGTGGAATACCACATCAGGTCCCAAGTCCCAACAAGCACCTCCTGTTACCAGCCTATGAGCAACGACCATTCAAGCTCCCTATTTCAAACAAAAAAGAGCATAATCTGAAATACCACATCGGGTCCCAAGTCCCAACAAGCACCTCCTGTTACCAGCCTACGTGCAACGACCATCCAAGCTCCCTATTTCAAACAAAAAGGCTAATAAAACACATATTTATTGTTATTAGGATTGGCAGTGAGAAAAGTGTTTCTTTTCTAGTTTAAAGACCCCTCCACCCCTTTCAGCCACCCAAACTAAGCCAGCCTAAGAACCTTACCACAGTCCCCCTAGCTACTTATTCCTTATCTGCCCCCCAACTCACTCCAACACTCTCATCTCCCACAACTTTGTTTGGTTCTACTTGACCCTTGGAAATTTAGCAATAACTACTTAATCTCTGGCAGACGTACCCATTCCATTACTTGAACCCCAGCATATCTCTCTCCCCTCCAAATACATGTTCTGCTGATAAAGGCTCACTGGTTGTTTTCTGCAGTCACCTACCTGTGTACTGATCCGTGTACTGATCAGTGCGCCCCCACTCCGTTCACCCTTTAGGCTCACTCCATTCCTCTACCCTACCACCATTCACACCCACCCCAGTACTCCCTCCTAGATTTATACTTACCCCACATCACCTGACTCACCTGCCACACCAATCATCCAATCATTGCAATACAACTCAACAATATTAGACCACACCCACACTCCATTAAACTACCACCCCCTCTTTTTTAACAAACCACACACTGCATACACCCCATCACCTCCTCCACCCACCCAAAATCCTGCAATACATAGACCTCACAGACACCATGACACTAACCCCACACTCCCATAACCACATCATCCCAATACTCTTACCTTCTCTATCCATTTGCCTCTTCATAATCTCCAGTAGTACCACCTATCACCACCCACTCAACATCATGCACTGCATCAAATCCCCCACCTTACCTCATACCATAAGCAACCCCTCTATACCTACAAACACACAACCAGTCATCCATTACCCTTTAATATTTCAGCTCACATCTCCAATTGATTACACCTCACAATAAAAAAAAAACATCCCAATCTCAAACATCACTTCTTAACAGTCTTCTGCCTTAAAACCATTGCCAGCATTGCAACCCAACTACTACTAGGAGGGGACATCCACCCCAACCCCGGCCCAACAAATATCCCCATACCACATCTAGCTCCAACCTCCCATTTAAGCACAAACCCACTGATATACTCATACTGAACCTAAATATTCGCAGCATCATGAACAAAATAGAACAGTTACATGGAGCCATCTCTGCATACAACCCAGATATTACGGAGATTACAGAAACACGGCTTAAACCCCATATTAAAGATAACTCTATAACCCCACCTGGCTTTAATATATTACGAGTAGATAGAGCTCACAGAAGAGGTGGCAGAATAGCCCTTCTTTATAAATCCAATTTAAAAGTTCAACTCCTTCAAAAAGAAACCCCATATTTCAACAATGCTGAGACCTTATTCATCAAACTCCTCCTAAACCAACACAAACAGCTAAACCTACTCCGCATTTATATACCAACAGGAGACAACCTTAGGACCCTAAAATCTATACTCCACTGGGCTTCTCACTCACTTTCCCAAGAAAATGTAGTCCTAGGCGATGTCAACATCGACTGGAACAGTGTACATTCATCATCAGCCGCTAACCACATAAACCTATATAACTTTACTCAACTCATACACTCTCCCACAAGATATGACAAAACCACCAACCTGAATCCACCTTAGATTGAATCTCATTAATCAGCCCAACACTGCCCAACTATACGGGATACTACCTGACTCCCTCAGTGACCATAACCCAACTTTCATCCTTTAGCACAATGATGACACAACCCTAATGCTCAGCATCCAACATCCATCTACTACAAAGTAAGCCCAGGAATCCTTCACTGAGGTAGAGAACTGGCTAAACAACCACAAATTGATACTAAACCCTAAAATAACACAGCTAATGCTATTCCACCCAACTAAACACTGTGCCTCCACATCCACCATCCTGTCAGCTAACAGCACCCTCATCACCCCAGTAGATGAGGCCAAACTGCTAGGTGTCAAAAATGATCGAGAACTTAAGTACAAAAAACACATATCACAAACTATCTCTAATGTCCACATAAAACTAGATTGCCTCTATCATTGCAAATAGTTCCTAACTCCTGAGTCTCATACACTCTCCCACAAGATTTGACAAAACCACCAACCCAAATCCACCTTAGACTGGATCATCACTAACCAGCCAAACACTGCCCACCTATACGGGATACTACCTGACTCCCTCAGTGACCATAACCCAACTTTCCCCCTTCAGCACAAACTGAAAAACACCAACCCACCCTCCCTGTTACAAACCCACTCCCAAAAAAACTTCTCCACAGAACAATTCTCAAGAACCCTAAAATTCTGCAACTGGCCTCCCCTAAAAACCCTCCCCCGGACAATGCAGTAGAATACTTTAATTCCAAATTCCTAGAGATTCTAAATCAACTATCCCCACTGAAAACAATAAGAGTACACAGTAACCCTGCACCCTGGCTAAACAAAACCACAAATATCTTACTCAAGGCTAGGGAAAAAGCTTGGATAACTTGGAAAAAACACAAAACACCCGAAACTAGGCAAACGTTTTCTGAACTCAGAAATAAAGCAAAAAAAAAACAGGTCTGGTTGGACAAACAAAACCACTATATTTCCTTACAAAGGAAACACAGCAACAGCCCACAAAAATTCTGGGCTTCTGTGAATAACAGCTGTCAGCCTGGAATAACCACTACACCACCTCCAGACATCAAAGGTACTGACTCTGACAAAGCCTCATGCTTCAATAACTACTTTACCTCTTCCATACTTAAACTAGTAAACAATATATCATCCACAACTCAACCACAATCCTTAAACTGCCAAACTAATTCCACTCCCTTCTCACTTAACCCAGTACCAACATCAACCATTCAAAAACTCTTAGCAAAACTCAAACCTACTACCCTAGCCACTGACTGTTTCCCAGCCCAGGATGTCTAAATGGCATCCAAGGCTATTGCCTAACCCATCTCCCTACTCACTAATAGATCTATTTCAATGTGCACCATTCCATCCTTGTGGAAAACCCTCATATATCATCCCACTCACAAGGGTGGCCCCTCTACTGACCTCTCTAAATTCCGTCCATTGCTATCCTGTCACCTCTCTCAAAAATTCTAGAAAAATGTATCCATCACCAATGCCTTACCCACCCAACAACCTACTATCCAAAACCCAACATGGATTTAGACCATCCCATAGCACCAACACTGCCCTGATCAACTTCTCCAAAACCATAAACTCACACAGAACCAAGGGAAACTGGTCTCCGCCACCTTCCTAGACTTATCCAAGGCATTTGATAAAGTTTCCCATAGTAAACTCCTTACCTTTCTCTCCAAACTCAACCTCAATAACCCCACCTTACAATGGTTTAAAGGTTACCTAAACAACCACTCACAATCTGTCAAATGGGACAATTCCCCCCAACTCCCCGTCACATGTGGCATCCCACAAGGCTCAGTCCTTGGCCCCCTTCTCTTCAACATATTTACAAATAATCCCCACCTAGCAACCACTAAAGCCAATATTGTCCAGTATGCAGATGACACAACCCTAATGCTCAGCACCCAACATCCATCTACTACAAAGTAAAGCCCAGGAATCTTTCACTGAGTTAGAGAACTGCCTATACAACCACCAACTGATACTAAACCCCCACAAAACATAGCTAATGCTATTCCTCCCAAATAAACACTGTGCCCCCACCATCCTGTCAGCTAACAGTACCCTCATAACCCTAGTAGATGAGGCCAAACTGCTAGGTGTCACAATTGATTAAGAACCTTATTACAAAAAAAAAAAAAAAACATATCACAAACTATCTATAATGTCCACAAAAAACTTGGTTGCCTCTATCGTTGCAAACAGTTCCTAACCCCTGAGTCTAGAACACAATAGCCAGAACTCATCTCTTATCAACATTGCTTTACGCCTCTCCAGTTCTAACCAACATTAACAAAATCGACCTGAACAAACTCTCCACATGCTAGAACAAAATAGCTAAGTTTGCTGCGAATAGTAGATCACACTCACACCACTGCCAATCCCTACTTAAACGACACTGGTTAGAACTTCCAAACCTGCTACGCTATCACCAACTCATCATAGCTTATCAAATTCTATACCATCTTGGGAGAACCCCTGCCCTAGCTGACATGTTAAACTTTTACAACTCCACCAGGGAACTAAGATCAAGTAACAAATCCTTGACTGAAGTCAATGCATGTAAGAATAATTCAGGGGAAGCCCTATTCTCTCACAAGGTTGCAAAAGTATGGAACACCTTCCCACCTGAACTCAGACTACAAAATCACACAAGCACATTCAAAGGCCTCCTTAGATCATACTTCTTTGCTAACCCTCTCTTTAACTGCAAAGGCCCCCCCCCCCCGAATCCTCACTGCCCTCTAGGCAGACTACCCATTGAAGCCTCCAATGAGTACAACATACTGTAACTTGCAACAGACTTCTTGTAAATATTGTAAATATAAACCTAGTCCTGAGTATCTTATCTTATTTACATAGATTGTACTGTTATGGTAGACATGTAACCTGCTGACTGTACTATGTGATTGTTTTTGCATTTAACTGTTTTTTTTACCTGTATGTTAGCTTTCTTGTTATTTTACATGTGTAATCACTCTGTTACTTCCTTGGAGCTTTTCTCCCCAGGACTCCACTGAAAATGGGCACCTGTTGTCCAGTTGGATTTCTTCTGGTAAAATAAATGTTAAATAAATAAATAAAATTAAAATAAAAAAATAATGTTTGAATAAAAAAGTGGTGATTTTGATGATGTGGATGACTGTGTTATATAGCAGCTGCTGTGATTATGAAAGTTGAAGTTACAGTAAGGGTTAGATAAGGGGAGTAGACCTCTCACCTGTCCCTATTTTAGAAAAATGTTCTGATTTTTACACCTGATTTAGGATGTCTCTATTTTTGGAGGTACTTCCCTATTTTCAGGCTTGATTTACACCTTCACACAATTTTCTGAATTCCCCCTCTTCACATATCATTTTCTGAAAACACACTACATGACCAACATACTAATGGCAATAATAATTTAAAGAAAGAGGGCACACATCTTACATCTCCCTTTTTCTGAAGTGAAAATAAATGCCTTTGTGTGGTAGAATTTTGTGATACAGTTTATTAAAGTGTACAGATTGCATGCAGTCTCTTTTATAATGTGTTTATATTTTTTTCATAATTTTTGCCACTCTCTGCTTCTTTAGACATGTTTCTGAGTGGTACTCCTACTGGAAGCGGGAAGTGTTATGTGCTATTTGATGTTTAAATTTTATAGTAGTTAAATGTCAGTATTTTTAGCTGGATGTTCCTATGTATTAAGGGCCTTTGTCCCTGTTATCAATGTATGCAGTTTGGGAAGTATGAAGGGGAGTGTTATGCATGCTTTGTGTTGTGTCGTGTGCATTCTGTGTCCTTTGCCTTATGTAGTAGCACTTGCAGGGAAAAGGTTTTAGTAATATAATGTGTACTGTTAGGGTTATCATTAGGGTTAGCACACATGAGTAAGATGGTTCAGGGGGTGAAGTGAAGTTAGGAAATTTTTGATGTTTTCAGTATCCTCTTACCTGTTAAATAGCGAGTGAAGTGCAATATCCTGCTTATGTGTATTAGACTGCACCTCTGTGCAACATCATGCTACAGCAAGCTACAACCAGTGCATGTTTCTGCACACTCCTTGGTACAGCTCATCCTCTCAGTTTATGTGTATTCAACTGCAGTTCTGAGCCTTCTTACCATACCTATGTGACTGCATGTCACAATGTAATTTATCCCATGATGACTATGCCATTGCTGACACATGGGCCTTCACAGAAGAATAAGCCAAGCCAGACTGTAACAAGTGACACAAATAGGAGAGGACCAAAGGGACCCATACTGAAAAAGGGTCCTTGTTACCAGCATGGCTCCAGACAGAGAATCTTTTCTATTTGGACATATAAGATTTTCTGGTTTTGTGTTTCCTTGCCTCCTGTAAAACCTTGAGCATATCCTTAGAAAAGAGGTGTGTAAAAGGGATCAAATCCCTATCACCACCAGTGTCAGCTGAAGAGTGGACAATGCATGATGGATGACAGACCTCTTGTTCTGTGTGAGGAGGTTCAACTGGTGAGGTAACTTGTGGTGATTGCCCCTGGCCAGTGCTGTCTTGGCCAAAAGGGAGTCACTACCAAGATTTTTGGGGAGTCCATCTGAATTTTCTGCAGGACTCTTGGAAGTAGAGGAAGATTAGGGAAAGCATAAAGTGACATGCCCTTCCAAGCAAAAGAAAGAGCATCTGTCTTCTATGCCTGATGGCATGGCACTCAGGAACAGAAGAAAGGGAGCTGCCTGTTCAGAGGGGAAGCAAAATGACCTACCTGATGAATATTCCACCGATGGATAATGTCCAGAAACATGTCTCTCTGAAGCATCCATTTTTGAGCCTGTGTTTTGGACCTGCTCAAAGAGTCTGCCAACAGATTGTGCTCTGAAGGAATGTGTAATGTTGAAGAGTTAACTGATAACTGGGATTCACCTCTCAGGCCTGAAGAGACATTCTGCAGAGTAGGTAAGATGTTGTGCCTCCCAGCTTTTTGACATACCACATCATGGCAATGTTGTCTGCATACACCTTCAAGAGGTCTGGAGAAAACATAGGGCGAAAAGCCTGTTGTTGATATGGTCTGACTTCTGATGGGGGGGCAGAGCCTTTGAACTTTCAGATGAATACATGAAGCTCCCAATCCCATATCTGAGGTATTGGTGAACAGTATTTAAGAAGGGATTGGTGGTTGAAAGCAGGCCTCGGTTGAAAGCAAACTGTTGAATTCACCATTCAAATTCCTTTTTTAGACAAGGAAGGAAAGGTATGATGAAATCCAGAGGACAGCAAAGCTGCAGCCAAACCAACTTGAGGTATCATTGAAGCTTCCACATATGCAGACTGGCAAGAAAGAGCACTGGAATAGAAGAGTCCATGTATTCCAGGGCCTGAAGAAACTTTCTGGCTGGAATGGCACTCAGAGGAAGAATAGACTGAAAGAAGGTGGCTGTCAATGACAGAACATTCAGAGGTAGAAGAGAGGCCAACTCTGGCACTGTCTGAATCATGTCTGCCAGATACACGAGATCCTGAGAGTGAGTCAGGATGGACTTCTGGAAGTTGATCGTGAATCCCAGATTTTGAAGAAGAGAGATGGTGAACTCCAGGTCCTGTAACAAGCAACTGGGAGAAGGAGCCTGAAGCAACAAATCATCTAGATAAGGAAAAATCTGAATATCTTGGCAGTAGAGAGGCCAAAGGGTAAAGAAGAGAACTCAAAATGAGAGGAAAAAAACAGAGAAATGTAAAAACTTCCTGAAAAGAGGGTGAATAGAGACATCAAGGTAAGTATCCTTCAGATCCAAAGATATGAGAAAAGCCTGGAGTAGTTAAAGAGGAAACAGGGATTGAAGAAGGAAGACATTGAGAAAGGTGTCAAGCAGGGAGAAATCCAGAATAGGTAATAAAAGAGGAAAGAGGGTTTGAAGAGAGAGGACCTGGAGGAAAGTGTTGAGCGGGGAAAAATCCAGAATAGGTCTTCAACTGCTCTCCTTTCAAGAAACCAGGAACATCCTGGATAAAAACCCTTCCCACTTGGGAAGGGGAAACAGACTGACTGGTTCCTTGGTTCACCAGGGATCCTAGAACCTCCAGCAAATGAGGAAGTTGTTCAAGAGGAGATTGAGGAATCCCTGAAACATGAGGAAGAGACTTCCAGACCATGAAGTAACCCTGATGGATGATAGAAAGAACTCAAGAGCCTGCAGTGATGAGAAGCCAGTTTGGAAGACAAAGGGTAATCCAAAGGGACAAAGGAACCTGGTGTGAGAGTAATGGGATTGTCAAGGAGAAGCAGGCGTATCAGATAAAGAAGGCTTCTGGGCCACAGAAGCCTGAGATGCCTTAGCAGAAGAGGCTCACCTACCGCCTTTCCTGCCTTTGGAGGCCTGGCAGGGCTGCCTGAGGACAAAAGCAAATCTATAAGGATAATTTCACTGCAGTATAGGGATAGGAGAAACAAAAATATGTTTCAGGTCCTGCAAGGCTTTGCCTTTCTCTTGAAGAGACTTAAACAGGTCAGCAGCAGCAGCAGCAGTCCCAAAAAAGATGTTTATTATCCAAAGGAGCATTCAAAAACTTGGCCTTACTAGCCTCAGGCAAAGACTGGAGATGGAACCAAGGATAATGCCTCATGACAGACCCAAAAGCCACAGCCTTGGAAGAGGCATCAGCAGCATCATAGCTACACTTGATAGAGTGATGGTCCACTTGAGAAGTAGAAACTAAATTAGATAAGGCAGAAGATTTGCCTGCAGAATAAGAGAGAGGTTAGAAATAACCTGACAAGCCTGAGCAATCAAGGCCAGAGCATATCTCGTCATGTGGGCCTGGTAATTAGTAGACTTAAAGTCTGTAATTACGTATTAGTGCTGTTCTTGCAACTGCACTACAAAAACAAATTAACTTAATTCATAATTTATCTCATGCAGTCAAATTAGCAATTTTACAAAACTGATGTATAATAACCTGATGTGTGTGGGTATGTATATATCGGTTTACTATTAAAAAGTCAAACGGCACTCCTTCGAACGTCGTATAGTCGACAACGGAAGGCCGAAACTGCTAATCGCGAACTCAGAAAAACAATCTAGGAATGGGTTTCAACATGGGTCGAGGTAGGGGAGATGTTTGTAGTTCAGAATAATACGAACACCTACCTCAACCCATGTTAACACCGTTCCTAGATTGATTTTCTGACTTCGACATTCGACATTTACGACCTTCCGGTGTCGACTATACGACGTTTGAAGGAGTGCCGTTCGACCTTTTAATAGTAAACCGTATATATCTAGATATCTATATCTATATCTATATCTATATCTATATCTATGTATATATATATTTGTATCTATATCTACAGCTATAGCTATATCTATTTTTCTATACACACGTGTGTGTGCATGCACATATATGTGGTTTCCATTAGACTGTTTGATCATGGCTAAGATTGACCTCTGTCTAGTTTACCCACTTTGGTCAAACACTGCATATAGTCAACAGTCATGGGATAAAGGATGTGATCCTTGGCAAAGAAGAAGAATATGACTTCCGGGATCATGTGATCTTAGAGTTAGTGTATATATGGGGGGTATGGAGAGTGCTGGGATGTTTGCCTCCCTGCAAAAACTATTTATTTTACTATACAATGTCTGAGGAGTAACCTTGGTGGTTCGAGGGCTATTGTAGCTAGTTTTACACTTGGGCTCCAAACCAGTCATTCAACATTAAGAGGCTTGGGAATGCTGAGAATCTACTTTCACCTGGAGCAATCCATTACTCAAAAGATGAAAATAAGTATTTTTTTGCACTTCTCCTATTAATTGCAACTGTACTTTAATAGTTTCTTAAGTTATTTGCTGTTTTTTTGCTGTATTTTTTTTAAAAAAAGTACCATCTACTGTTTCTTTAAGTACTTAACTGCACTGTAATACATTGTGGCTGGTTGTTATAGGGCTATTGTAGTTAGTTTGTGTGGTCTTTTTACACTTTTGCTTCACAAACCAGTGATTCCACATTAAGAGTTTTTTTTCTGCACTCTTGTTGCAGACGTGTGCTTATCTGTCCTATCTGAGTTGAGGAATGCTGGTAGAAGGCTTATTGCATGTTCTCCTAATTGGAAGTTAGCTAAAACTTGTTCCTCTTTGCTTGTATTTAAGCCTTACATTTGTGCTAAGCTGAAGTGCACTGTATAGATGCAAATGCCTTGAAACTGAAATTCCCCTTGGATAACTATCACTAACAATATACCCAGCATCTTGCTGCTCTAGGAGAAAATAAGTTGTGTGCTGAACAACATCTCTTTGTGTGGTTGCTTTTGACTAGACAAAATGGAGTCCCCACTCACACTCTCTGTGCCACCAACACAGTCCGGTGTAATTTAACCCATTCCCTTCCCTGACTAAATCCACAGTAAGGATCATGAATGGGTAGTTTCCTAACATCCCTGTGACCAGCCTGGTGGATATGGGCATCCTGAGGTAATCTAGCAATTGTCTCATGTATACTAACAACCACTTACTCAGAAAGCAAACAGATATTTTATGTGAGAGATGTAGTTATGAAATTGGAGGCAAGACTCTCATATATGGACAAATCAAACGCCAAACAGGTTGCCAACACACACACACCAGTTCCCACACTAAATAAGGACATGACACATAAGCACACAAATGGTCCCTATAGGAAACCATTTACACATACAATGTAAAAAAAACACATATTAACACACGCCAGTGACTCAAAAAATAAGTCCATAAGGTGTAATCCCAAAAAACCCAATGCACTGGTCATAGGAGACTCCATTGTGAGACACACATATGTTCCCCTCACCAGGCTGGATAAGGAGTGGGTTATGGTTAACTGCATGTCAGGTTCCAGGATCTGTCAAGTCAATCAAACTCTCAAATCACTCAACCACAAGTGCCAGTATGTAGTCCATGTGGAGGTGGATGACTTGAGATGAACTTCTCTGTACTATATGAAGGGAAACATGACTGAGCTCTTAGATTATGTGTCACAGGCAGGTATAAGCCTTGCCTTAGGCAGCATTCTACCTTCCCCAAGGATGATGCCACAACACAAACAAAAAATGATTGCCTTTAACAATTGTCTTAGCTTCTGGTATCAGTGCAAAAGGATCTAATATCTGTCAGCCTGGGAAGACATGGTTGACGGCCACTCTGCTTTGCAAGAGATGGTCTGCACCTGCCTCCTCTAGTCTTTTGGATACTGGTAAAGGCATTAGCCACCCGTATTGTGCATTTTTTAGGCAGTCAGCATAACCAACCTCCCAATGTAACAAAACCATCTCTAGATAATCTCAGGGTACTGCTGCTTAATGTTAGGAGTTGACACAAGAAACTGCACTGCCTGGAATCAGTCCTCACCTTGGAAGATGCCGACGTCTGTGCATTCATAGAGACATGGATGAAAGCCATGGAGAGTACCCCGGCCAAGCAGGGCTACAACACTTTCCATACATTCAGACCACAAACTGAGCATGAAAGAGCCAAAGGAAGAGGTGTATCCACTTCCATTAAGTATAAGTAAACCTCAAGACTAGTCAAACAGTGCAATTCTCTTGAGGTATCCCATGTCCAAATAACCACAGGCAAAATCTCCTACCATATCATACTTAGCTATAGGCCCCCCACCAAGAACCAGGAAAAGTATACCACATACCTGGACTTAGTGGAGTCACTTACTATACAGCCCAACACCTTACTCATGGATTATTTTAATCATCCTACCATTTACTGGGAAACATACATAATCACAAACATACTGGCTCAGAGGTTCTTGGACTTTGTCAATGCAAATGCTCTGGAACAGCTAGTCAGCACACCCATGATGGGATCAAATGTCCTGGACATAGTACTCAGTAACATAGCTAAGCATTGCACCTCCCCCTGTGTGATGTCCTCCCTGGTAAGATTGGACCATAAATCAGTCTCTTCCAGTGTAATTATAAGGCCAGATACCCCAACAAGCTCAAAAACAGTTAAGAATTTTTCCAAGACAAATTATTTCCTAATAAATATTATAATATATATATAATATATAATAATATATAACAAATAAATAAATAAATATATAAGTAAATATTGCAGGAAGAAATATCCAGGGAATACTGATTGAGACCTGGTTCAAGGCTGCAGAGAGCACCCCTGCACTACCAGGCTATAACTCATACCACACTTTTCGGCCATGTAACCTGGACCGAAGCACCAAAGGCGGAGGTGTGTCCATATTCATTAAGGATATCCACACTTCCAGGCTAGCTGCTCAGCATAATGCATCCGAGGTTATCCAAGTGCAACTAACTCTGGGCAAAACTGCAATCCAAATTGTAGCTTGCTACAGACCCCCCACCATGCCCCAGTATTCCCACTCCGCTTTTCTTGATGTACTGGAAAATATTAGGGTTCACCCAAACACCCTAATAATGGGCGACTTCAACTACCCCAACATTAACTGGGAAAACTACTCATGTACCAACTCCTTAGCTCAACGCTTTCTGGAATTCATTAACTCCAATGCCCTGGATCAACTTATTCACACCCCCACCAGGGGCAGCAATATCCTAGACCTAGTCATTACCAACATCAGTGACCAGTGTTCCACACCTGAAGTCAACTTGTCTTTGGTCTGATCTGACCATAAGCTAATCATCCTTGATATCCACATCCCGCCCCCACCCCCCATTAAGGAAACCACAGTACAAAATTTCTCCAAAGCCAACTTCATGCTTCTTAAGACAAACAAATGCCCTAAACAGAACCAAGACGTTATCCTCCAAAAAAAGGAAGTCAGTCTGGTGGTCCCCTGCCATAAACAAACTGTACAACAGAAGGAAGAAACTGCTGCAAAAGAGAGTAAAATCCCATGAGTGGAGGAGCTCCCTAGTCAGCCTTAGTAAGAAGCTGAGATCCCTTATAAGATCCTCCAAAGCTAGCTACGAAAACAAAATCATCACTAATTCTAAGGACAACCACAAAGCATTCTATAGCTATGTCAAGAATCTCGATGGCAGCACCCAGATCTGCTCTGAGTTACAGCACAAAGGCACGAAAATTACAGAACCCACTGATATTACCAACAACCTGGCAGATAGGTTCAGTGTTAACTTCTCCCCCACTCACCCCCTAAAGGGCCCATATCTATACAGGAAGAATGCAGAGTCCCTGTAATCACAACTACGCAGGCAGATAGGTTCAGTGTTAACTTTACCCCCATCACCCCCTAAAGGGGCCCATATCTATACAGGAAGAATGCAGAGTCCCTGTAATCACAACTATGCAGGTAAAAGCTGCACTCTCTAAAGCCAAAAATACAGCATCCATGGGACCGGACATTATCCCAGGCTGCGTTTTACATGAACTTCAGAATGAACTGGCTCCCCACCTAAGCACCATGTTCAATTATAGCCTCGCATCAGGCTTTGTGCCCACTGAATGGTGCACAGCAACAGTTATCTCACTCCACAAAGCGGGAGCCAGCACTGATCCCATGAACTATCGCCCTATTAGCCTGATGAGCCTGGTCTGCAAGACCATGGAACGTATCATTATGGAACTCATAAACAAAGACATTGGTAATCTCCAAACTTTGGAGACCACGCAGTTCGGGTTTGTGAAAGGCAGATCCTGCCTCCTGAACCTGATCGACTTTTTTGAGGCAGTCACCAAAGCCATAGATGAGGGTAAGGTGGTTCACACAGCCTATCTTGACCTCACCAAGGCTTTTGACACCATCACCCATTCTGGAATTATAGCTAAACCCACTAAACTAGGTATAAATCCCTACATCACAAGATGGGTTGCCAACTGGCTCACTGACAGAACCCACACTATAAAAGTTGCAGACTCCAAATCTGACCTCAAACCAGTGACAAGTGGAGTACCACAGGGTTAAGTACTGGGACCTCTTCTGTTTGGTATCTACTTCTCTGATGTACAGGCTAACACAGAAGGCCTCTGGCTAATGAAGTTAGCAGATGACTGTAAACCAGGAGCCATAGTCAAGTCCCCAAATGATGTGGATATCCTACAGAAGAGTCTTGTTGAGACAGATGCCTGCTGTCAGAGCCATGGCCTCAAGCTCAATGCCAAAAAGTGCAGTGTCATCCCCTTTGGTAAAAACTCTGTACCCATGAACTACCACATGGCAGCAATCTACTTAACACCGAATGTGTGATAAGAGACCTTGGGACCCAGGTGGACAGTAGTTTCTCCTTTGATAGTCACATTGCCACAGTAGTCAGGAAGTCCTTCTACGTGGCACACCTCATCATAAAAGGATTCTTATCCAGGAAAAAAGAGGTCATTGTTCCCCTCTACTTGACACTCATTAGACCCATTATAGAGTACAATGCCCCTTTTGGAATGTACCTCACAAAATATCTGCAGCAGCTGGAAAGGCCACAGAAGTACCTCACAAAGAGGATTACTGGCCTCAAACAAATGCCCTACACTGACCGTCTCAAAAAATTCCAGCTTTACTGTATAGCATATCGCCTACTCCGAGGTGATCTCTGCCTAACATATAAAGCTATGTCAAACCCAGAGCTGTTGGACATGCTACACCTAAAGAAATCCCAATCCCTCCAAGCCTCATGCTCTAGGGACTTCAACCTTGTCACCACAATAAACAGGGCATGCTGGAGGGATAGATTCCTGTCCCAGAGACTTCCCATACTCTGGAACAGGCTACCCATCTATGTCAAGCAAAGTTCTTCATTAGCACTCTTCAAGAAAAATCTTGATGAGTGGATGGGAAATAGGAAATACACCCCGGGGATCACTTTTGTGTCTCTGCTCGACAGTGGCACAGGAAAATAACTTCCTTGGGAGGCGTAAGCCAGGGAACCTTGTTGGCTAGGCTTACGTAGGCCCTTGGGCCGATATCCTAGTACCTATCTTTGAACCTATGAACCTATGAATTGTTATGGCTAGGCTTGTATAGGCCCTAGGGCCAATAGCCTAGTGCCAAACAATGAACCTATGAACCTATAAGCAATGGAGCAATGGTTTAAGACGTTTCAAAGCCCCCTCAAACATGAAATACATGGACTTCTATGCAGATGTGTACACCAACACCCTGTATAACCCCTTAAGCAGTTTTATAGAATCAACTGTACATGACCAGATTAAAACCAGGTCTTGCCAGAAAAACAAGCCACCCTGGCAGATCCCTAGTATAAACAGGCTACACAACAAAAGAAAGAAACTAATGTCCAAAAACAAGAGCGATGTGGCTCAGCAGAGGAAGAAATCTTACATAAACAAACAAATTAGAGATTTTATCAAGTCTTCCAAAGCTAATTTTGAAGCAAAAATAGCCTCCCTAGGTAAGGGTAATCACGAGGCATTCTTTAACTATGTTCAGAATCTAAATGGGATTAACTGCTATGTATTGGACTGGTTGAGGATGGCATCACTAATACTCAGCCAGAGATAACAGCCAACCTACTAACTGACAGAATTGGAGAAAACTTCACCCTCCTGTCCCCACCGATCATCCCCAAAAGTATACCCGCCATCATTCCTCAGCCTATTATCTCAAGGGAACATATCGCCTCTGCACTCTCCAAGGCCAAAAACATGGCATCAGTAGGATCAGACAATATCCCAGATTGCCTTTTAAATAAGTTAAAACATGATCTAGCAGACCCACTTGGATCCCTGTTTAACCGTTTAACCACAGCCTCCAGACTGACTATGGTCTGGCAGAATGGAGGACAGCAACAGTAATCTCTCTGCACAAAGGGGAATCACTGACCAATCCTGGGAATTATAGACCCATAATCTTGATTAGCGTCATCTGTAAGGCCATGAGAAGAATCATAACTGGCCCATAAAGAGCCATAAAGACAATAGAGTGGACTATTGAGGATTAGAAAGAAATCATGTACTGTTACTATTATGTAAAAAGCCCAGAATTTCCAGACACAAGATATACAAAATGATTAAGAGAGAAATTAGAGGAAAGAAAAATACTTCCGCAGGAAAAACTGTCAGAAGCTTCAAATAAAAATTTGCATTCATTAATACAACGATTTTTGAAAAACAGTACATAGATCAAGAAACTTTGATCTGTTTGGAAAAAAAAGCAGCTGAGGAAGTGCGAAAATATAAACAACAAAACCGTTAACTAATATAGAGAAGGCAGCCTCAAAGATATTTGAAGAGAAATACAGGCAAAGGCATCCAGATATGGAAAATTTCACAATAAAAAAATTAATATCACAAAGATGAAATGTGGAAAAGAAGATCAGTAAAGCAGAAGTTAAAAAAATAGAAGTTGAAGTTATGGAGTACCTGTGAAGTGAAGGATTTAATGTAGAAGGTCTAATACAGACTACATTACAGCATGATGGAGTGAGTTCCCAGAATATGGAAAAGCAAGAAGATCAGGAGGCATGTGAAGAAGAAATATCAAAATGGGAAAGGAAAAGAGATTTAATATGGTGCAATATTTATACAAAGGAGAAAGCAAAACTAACCAATACAAAAAGAGCAGCACCAAAGATATTTGAAGAGAAATACAAGCAAAGGAATCCAGATATGGAAAACTTTACAATACAAAAAATAAGTAGATTAACAAGAAAAGTAGAAAAAGAGATTAGTAATGGAGAAGTCAAAGAAATAGAAATTGAGATTATGGAGGAGCTGGAAAGAGAAGGATTCAGTGTATAAAATCAAATACAGAAAACACCACAGCAGGACAGAGCAATGGATATCAAAATTAAGGGGAAACCAGTGGAACAGGAAGCAATTGGTCAGGTGCCATATCAAGATATTTTGAAGCCTTCCACAGGAAATTGGTATACAAGTTCACTTGTAGCTAGACAACAAGGAAAGGAACAGGAAACTGTGGAAACTCTGATGCAGTCAATGTTGAGGAGTGACAGGCCAGTGAGTTCCCATATGACAGAGAAACAGATGACACAGGATGAAATTGAAGAGAATGTGCAACAGGAAGATGTTATAGAACTTTATATAGCAGGAAATGGAAAACAAGGAATGTGCCCTCAGTTTGGAAGAAAATGAGCTAAGAGAAGAGCTACTTGATTTAATGGACATGGATAGATATGTTAAGATCAGTGAGAGAAATAGACTCCAGAAGGTCAATAAAACCCAAAATGTAAGAAGTCTGATAAAACAAATGAATGCAGTAATTAGGACTGTCCATAGAAATCCATGGATCCATGTGATATAACAGAAGTAAACGGGATATATCACTGTGCTGCTAAATTAATAACTGATAGTTTTACCAAAAGATCACAGGGTATTGAAGGAAAGGAAGGGGAGAAATCAAATACCATCATGGAAGTATCGAACAGTGAAAACTATAAAGCAATTAAGACAAGAAGTGTCACTGTTAGAAGATTATAGAAGAGGGAACAGATCAACAAAAATACTAAGAAAGATAGATGTGATAAAAATAATGAACAGTATTAGAACAGACCATGATCTATCATACATTATCGTAAAATAACAAACTAAAAATTTCAGCACAGGTGGAAAAATTTAGAAGATACACAGATAAATATAAGGGAAAAGTACAAAATAAGCAATTTATTGATGACCCAAAAAAGTTTTATGGAGAATTGGGAAATAAGGTAGAAGGAATTGAAAGACCGCCAAAAAAGCGGAAGCAGATGCATTTTGGACAAGTTTCTATGAAGATCCTGTGGAACATAACAAAGATGCTAAATGGATAGAAGAAGTAAAAGAAAGAATAATAAGTTTAACAGTACAGGATATGAAATGGGATGAAGTAACAACCAGAGAGATTGAAACAAAGTTAAGAAAAGCCTCTAAATGGAAAACACCAGGCCCAGATGCAGTACCTAACTTTTGGTTAAAAGTATTAACATCTTTGCACAAGGATTTAGCCATGAAGTAAGAACTATTTATATGTGCACTCTGAACACACCACACTGGCTAACAACAGGCAATACAATGCTCTTACTTAAGAGTGAACCTGCAAGCTACCCTAAAAATTATAGACCAATAACTTGCCTTCCGACGACGTATAAACTATACACGGGAATTGACACAGACAGTTTATAGTCATTTCGAAGAAAACGCAATTATGACAGTAGAACAAAAAGACAATAAAAGAAAGTGATATGGAACAAAGAATCATTTGTTGTTATAGTGGAGAACTGTAAAAAGGGGAAGAATGTAAGCATGGTAGGGATTGACTACAAAAAAGCATTTGATAGTATCCCACATTCATGTATAAAAGAATGCTTAAAAATGTGCAAGATACATGGTACACTGATTGACTACATTACGATAAACATGAAACAATGGCAGACCACTTTGCAATTAAGCCATGATAAAGGACAGATTATTATCCCTGGGATAAAAATTTCAAAGGGGGATATTCCGGGGTGATGCTCTGTCACTGTTGCTATTCTGCCTTGCTATTAATCCATTAAGATGTTTAGTTAACAGCTTAGGCCATGGCAACAATTTGGCTCCTAGAAAACAACAGTCTAATGACTTCTCTCCTTCTCTTTGTTGATGATTTATTAGAATGTCATTTGGTCTTGATAAATGTGCAAAAGCAACCTTTAAAAAAGGAAAACTACAGCACCAGGAAAGCATCAGTTTGGGACAAGAATGTGATATAAAAGAACTTGAGCAAGAGGGAGTATATAAATATTTGGGAACTGATGAAGGATCAGCAATAAAACATGAACAAATGTGAATACAACTCAGTAAGGAATACTTTAGAAGACTTAAATTAATCCTGAGAACAGCATTGATATCTAGGAACAAAATCCAGGCTATAAATCAATTTGCTCTTCCTGTCCTAACGTACAGTTTTGGAGTGGTTGACTGTCCCCAAAAAGTGTTGGATAGATTACATATTAAAACAAGAGGGATGCTTCATGCTCACCAAATGATTTATAAAAATCAGTGTATACAAAGATTATATATTCATAGGTTCATAGGTAGGTACTAGGCTCATGGCCCTAGGACTTATATAAGTCTAGCCAAATGGTTCCCTGGCTTTTGCCACCCAAGAAAATTATTTTCCTGTGCCCCTGTCAAGCAGAGCCACAGAAGTGATCCCCGGGGTGAATTTCCTATCTCCTATCCAATCATCAAGATTTTTCTTGAAGAGTACTAATGAGGAGCTTTGTTTGACATCGATAGGTAGTTTGTTCCAGGTTATGGGAAGTCTCTGAGTAAGGAATCTATCCCTCCAGAATATTCTGTTTATTGTGGTGACAAGGTTTAGGTCCCTAGAGCGTGTAGCTCAGAGGGATTGGGATTTCTTTACGTGGAACATGTCCAACAGCTCTGGGTTTGACATAGCTTTGTATGTTAGGCAGAGATCGCCTCTGAGTAGGCGATATGCGACAGAGTAAAGCTGGAGTTTTTTTGAGACGGTCTGCGTAGGGCATCTGTTTGAGGCCAGTAATCCTCTTTGTGAGGTATTTCTGTGGCCTTTCCAGTTGTTGTAGCTGTCTTGTGAGGTACATACCAAAAGGGGCGTTGTACTCTGTAATGGGTCTAATGAGTGATGAGTACAGGGGAACAATGACCTCTTTTGTCCTGGATGAGAAACCTTTTGTGATAAGGTGTGTCATGTAGAAGGATTTCCTGACTACTGTGGCGATGTGATTATCAAAGGAGAGACTACTGTCCACCTGTGTCCCAAGGTCTCTTATCACACTTTCGGTGTTAAGTAGACTAGCACCTATGTGGTAGTTCATAGATACAGAATTTTTACCAAAAGGGATGACAATGCACTTGTTGGCATTGAGCTTGAGGCCATGGCTTTGACACCAGGCATCTGTCTCAGTGAGGCCCTTTTGTAGGATGTTCACATCGTTAGGAGATTTGATTATGGCTCCTAGTTTACAGTCATCTGTGAACTTTGCTAGCCAAAGACCTTATGTGTTAGCCTGTACTTCAAAGAAGTAGATACCAAACAGGAGAGGACCTAGGACTGAACCCTGTGGTACTCCACTTGTCACTGGTCTGAAGTTGGATTTAGAGTCTGCTACTTTCACAGTGTGGGTTCGGTCAGTGAGCCAGTTGGCAACCCATCTTGTGACATAGGGATTTATACCTAGTTTAGTGAGTTTGTCTATAATTCCAGAGTGGCGGATGATGTCAAAAGCCTTGGCGAGATCTAGATAGGCTGTGTGTACCACTTTACCCTCATCTACAGTTCTGGTGACTGCTTCAAAGGAGTCTATCAGGTTTAGGAGACATGATCTGCCTTTTACAAACCCGAACTGGGTAGGGTCCAGAGTTTGAAGATTACCAATATCATTGTTTATAAGTTCCATGATGATACGCTCCATAGCCTTGCAAACCAGGCTTGTCAGGCAAATGGGGCGGTAGTTCACGGGGTCCGTGGTGGCTCCCCCTTTGTGGAGTGGGATAACTGTTGCTGTGTGCCATTCAGTGGGCACAAAGCCTGAGGTGAGGCTATGACTGAACATGGTACTTAGGTGGGGTGCCAGTTCATTCTGTAGTTCGTGTAGAACGCAGCCTGGGATGTTGTCAGGTCTCAGGGATGCTGTGTTCTTGGCTTTGGAGAGTGTGTTTTTTACCTGTGCAGCCATGATTACAGGTACTTTGCATTCTTCCAGCATAGAGATGGGCCCTTTAGGGGATGAGAGAGGGGTAAAGTTAGCACTGAACCTATCTGCCAGGATGTTGGCAATATCAGTTGGTTCTGTATATTTAGTGCCATTGTGCTTTAACTCAGAGCAGATCTGAGTGTTGCCATTGAGATTCTCAACATAGCTATAGAATGCTTTGTGGTTGCCTTTAGAATCAGTGGCAATTTTATTTTCGTAACTAGCTTTGGAGGATTTTATGAGGGATCTCAGCTTCTTACTGAGGCTGACCACGGAGTTCCTCCAATCATGGGATTTTACTCTTTTTTGCAACAGTTTCTTTCTTCTGTTGTAGAGTTTGTTTATAGCAGGGACCACCAGATTGGCTTCTGTTTTTTGGAGGATAGCATCTTGGTTCTTTTAGGGATTGCACGATCCATGCACTCGTGTAAGTGCTTATAAAGTGCAACTGTATAGGATTCAGCAGTTGTATCTCTATTGTCCATCAGCATGGGTGTCATGAAGTTTGCCACTTTTGTCTTAAGAAGCGTGAAGTTGGCTTTGGAGAAATCTTTTACGGTGGTTTCCCTAAGGAGGGATGGGCCTCCTTGAAATTAATTTCATGTATAGATCTGCAATTGTGGGACTCCACACATATCTACTGACCTCACAACATCCAAATGCAGTGAAAGTTTTGAAACATGAGGAGATAAATCTAAGATGACTTCTCTGCTTAATTTAGCAGAAGCATATCGACATCAAGCAGGAATGGAAATCAAACCAGAAGTAGATAAAAACCAGGCAGCAACTGAATGTGCAAAAAAACAAAAGAAAGGATATAAGGTGAAGGACCAGATGAGAAGGCAAGAAATGTGGAAAAAGCATAAATATAGTTACAAGTATAGAAAATTTCTGGAAGAGTCTCATGTTGATCAGAAATGAACACAGGAATGGTTAAGGAGAGGTGAATTCAAACCAGGAAATGAAAGGTTAATTTTGGCAGCCCAAGATAATGGGCTACGTCCACACTGGTTTACAAAGTCCATTGAACATGTGGGAGAAACAGACAGATGTAGGTTCTGTAAAACCGAATTGGAAGCAGTCACACACCTTGTTGCTGGTTACAACACACTAATGGCAAAAGAACTGTATACTGAAAGGCAAAATAATGTGGCGAGATTGTTGCACTGGAGATTGTGCAAATATTATGGTACTGAAGTGGCTGAAAAATGCTGAAAACATGAGCCACAAAGCACCATAGAAAATGATGAAGTTTATATCACATGGGATCACCCATTACCAACAGTTCAAAAGACAGATATTAGAAAACTGGATATAGTGGTCCAAGAAAAGAAGACAAAAGTAGCATTGATGATTGAAATTGCCACACCCAGTGACTATAGTGTCTTGCGTACAGAGAGACACAAAGTCATAAAATACCAAGATCTGCAGGCAGAAACAAGAGGAATGTAGAAGAAAGATACCCAGACAGTTCCAATAGTAGTAGGAGCAACGGGTCTTCTAAAAAAATAATCTGCAATCATATTTAGATATGTTACCCATCCATGTAACCCTGTACGAATTGCAGGAGTCATTACTGGGCACATTGCAGGTGCTGCAAAGAGCACTTTTGGCTGACATCAAAGATTGAAACAATACTAATTTCATGAACTTTAATCATACTCTGACTTAGGAATGGGGTCCATTCCTGTCATGGTATTAGAAACCCAAAAGATTTGGAGAAATTAGAAAAGACCACAAAGCATCATAGAAAATGATGAAGTTTATATCACATTGGATCACCCGTTACCAACAGTTCAAAAGATAGATACTAGAAAACTGGATATAGTGGTCCAAGAAAAGAAGACAGAAGTAGCATTGATCATTGAAATTACCACACCTAGTGAATACAGTGTCTTGTGTAGAGAGAGAGACACACACAAAGTAATAAAATACCAGGATCTGCAGGCATAAACGAGAGCAATGTGGAAGAAAGATACCCAGACAGTTCCAGTAGTAGTAGGAGAAACGGGGTCTTATAAAAAAGAATCTGTAATCGTATTTAGATACTAATCCATGTAACCCTGTATGAATTGCAGAAGGAATCTTTACTGGGCACACCGTGGGTGCTGCGAAGAGCACTTTTGGCTGACATCAAAGATTGAAACAATACTAATTTCATGAACTTTAATCGCACTTTGACTTAGGAATGGGGCCTATTCTCATCATGGTATTAGAAACCCAAAAGATTTGGAGAAATTAGAAAAAGACAGAGGCCTTATCAACAAGGACATAGGTAATCTCCAAACTCTGGACCCAACCCAGTTTGGATTTGCTAAGGGGAGATCATGTCTGTTAAATATGGATGACTTCTTCAAGAAAGTCACCAAGGCCCGGATGAAGAAAAAACAGTGCATATTGCCTACCCTGACCTAGCCAGGTCATTTGACACAATCCCCCACACAAGTATTATAGAGAAACTCCCCCATTTGGGAATTAACCCCTACATCAACAGATGGGTAGCAAGGACACACACTGTCAAAGTAGGTGACTTCACCTCTAGCAAAAGACCAGTCAACAGTGGCATACCACAGGGTACTGTTCTGGGCCCTTTACTGTTCAAAATCTATTTCTCAGAAGTCCAGGCAAATGTGGATGGCCTGTGGCTGACCAGGTTCACTGATAATTGCAAATTGGAAGCAATTGTTGAGTCCCCCAATGATGCCAAAATACTGCAGAAAGGGTTAATGCAGACAAATTATTTGTGCCAAAGCCATGGATTGAAGCTAAATGCAAAAAAATGCATTATTATCCCCTTTGGGAAAGCTAGCTTCCCTGCTAATTATATTGCAGACAGTACACCCCCCTAAATGTAGACCAAGCGCTACATGATCTGAGTACTTAGGTTGATAGCAATCTCAACTTCAAACACCACATATCCACAGTGGTAAGGAAATCCTTCTATGTGGCACATCTCATAAGTAAAGGCATTGCATCTAGTTCTAAGGATGTTATAATCCCATTATACTTGGCCCTCATCAGACCAATAATTGAGTACAATGCTCCCTTTTGCGTGTATCTCACCAGGCACCTGCAACAGCTGGACAGACCACAGAGGTTTCTCACCAAAAAAGTACAGGGCACACAAAACAAGTCCTATGCAGGAAGACTGAAAAATCTGTCACTGTATTCTGTCTCCTACAGGATGCTAAGGAGTGACCTGTGTCTGGCTTACAGGCAGTCTCTGAACCAGCCTGATAGAAATGCTACACATCTGTAAATCAAACTATACCAGGGTCACTCACTCCAGGGATCTTAACCAAGTCTCTGACATGAACATATCATGGTGGAGAGACAGATACATTTCCCAGAGACTACTCCTTCTCTAGAACAAGTTTCCTAGCCTCATGAAGCAGAGCCCCTCCCTGACCCTCTTCAAATGCAACCTTGATCAATGGATGGGTGACCACAAATTCAGTCTTAGGGTGGCACCCATGTCCTTCATGGACAGAGGCAGTGGGTATTAATTACTCATACTGCTGCAAACTTCTCTCACCTAAGTACTGTTAATTGGGGCAACTTGGGATAAATATGGCTGAGCTTGTAAGGGCTCCTGGGCTATTAGCCTAGTAACCTCCTATGAGCCTATGAACCTATGCTGCATGCACAAATGGGTGTTGACATTATTGTGTCAACATTAAGTGTGTGTACTTAATGTTGATTCAGTGAATTTGACTAGTTCCATATATATATATATATATATATATATATATATATATATATATATATATATATATATATATAGATCTAGGACTATTGGATGAAAGTTCAATAGTCTGAATCCACAATCACCAAAAACACTTTAACGAAAGCTCTTTCATCAAAAAAGCGCTTTCGTTAAAGTGTGTTAAAAAAAAAAAACATTAAATTTATGTTTTTGCAGGGAGGCAAGCCCCCCTGCACCCCCCATGTGGGGGGACTGTGCCCCCCACCTCCCCCTACTTAAATATTCTCACTCTGAAGTCACACTACAGTGGGTAAAAGGGAATTTTCCCTTATCCGCACTGTTGTACGACCTCTGCAACAGGCATACTTATGAGAAAGTGCTTCTTCGGTGAAAAGCACTTTTGCGCAAGTATGCCCGGCTGAATCTGTTTCGGTGATGTTGCCGTTTGGGGATCTATATGGATCCCATATCATCATCATCATCATCATCATCATCCACTTTTTTCCCATTTACATGGGGTCGGGGTATCGTATTAACTGTCGCCAACTCTCTCGATTCAGTGCCACTCTCCTGCCTTCTTCAACACTCATGCCTGACTGTCACAGATCTTCTTTCACACAATCCATCCACCTCTTTGCTGGACGCCCTCACTTCCTCTTACCTTCTTCCTGTCTGTCCCAAATCTCCCTCACCAGATTGTCTTCTGCTTTTCTACACATGTGCCCATACCATCGTAATCTGTTTTCTTTGATCTTTTCTGCAATTGGAGCTACTCTGGCTTCTGCTCTTATGTCCTCATTTCTTCGCCTGTCCCGCAGTGTGCATCCTACCACCTTTCTCAGGCATTTCATTTCCATCACCTCTAGCTTCTTCAACTGTTCTGCCTTTACTACCCAGGTTTCTGTACCATACAGTAGTACTGGTCGCACCACTGTCTTGTACACCTTACTTTTCAGCTTTTTTGGCATTCTTCTGTCATATACTACACATGATACTCTATGCCATTTGGCTGCAGCCCCTCTGATTCTAGCTTTGACCTCTTCATTCAGACTACCCTTCTCCTTAACCACCCCTCCCAGATACTTAAAGCTGTTTAGCTGTTCCACTATCTTCCCATCTATCTCTATTCTCACCTTCTTCTGATTTCCCCAATCTGCTGCCATTACCACTGTCTTATCTGCGCTTAGTTTCATCCCATGTGCCTTCAGATTTGCATTCCATTCTCCTATCCTTTGCTGAAGTTCTAGATCAGAGTCTGCCTGTACTGCCACATCATCTGCATACAGCAGCTTTGTTGCTCTGACCACTCCAACCTGTTTGCTGATATAGTCCATTACCAGTATGAACAGTAGTGGGCTCAGAGCTGAACCCTGGTGTACACCCACTCCCACTGGGAACCCCTCAGTGAGGCCAAACACTGTTCGTACTTGAGTCACTGGGCCCTTGTACATAGCCTGTACTAATTCTACCAATGTTTCTGGAAGTGTGTGTGTGTGTGTGTGTGTGTGTGTGTGTGTGTGTGTGTGTGTGTGTGTGTGTGTGTGTGTGTGTGTGTGTGTGTGTGTGTGTGTGTGTGTGTGTGTGTGTGTGTGTGTCTGTGTGCATATGTGTGAATGTGTGTGTATCTATGCATTTTATATATATATATATATATATATATATATATATATATATATATATATATATAAACATCAAACCACTATACATCAATGACAGTATATCAAATACTCATTCACTGAAAACCAAACATAACAAAAGCAAATAAGGTAGCAAAAGGAAAACATTTTCCTTTTTCAGTCTTGTAGGATAAATCCCCCCAATACATTCAGATCAAATTTGTTGGAGTAGTAGTAATAAAGTGTTGTTTTGTGCTGGGACAGGGTTAAGGTTAGCACACATTGCTAATGTAGCCTGGGGAGCTTCATATGACTGAAAGTGCTCAACTTTTCAGCAAGATCTTCTCAATGTAGAAGCTTGAATATGAAGCACAGTAATGGGTTTGTCTTAAAATAACTAGATGGGTAGAAACAATAATTGTAACTTGGTTATAAGTGAGCTGCTTCGTCTAAGACACAGCAATACAGGTGTCAAGTAGAGATCCAGAGAACAGCACTAATGCAAACTGTCCAGAAAAAAAAATATCTTTGACTAATAAATGTACTAGGCGATCTTGACTTTTTTTTTTTCCTTTGCCTCATGATCACTCATGAACCATTAGGTCTTTCAACTGTATTATTCTGCTGATTGCTTGGCTTGATGTCATGTGAGAGAGAGTCACTGCTGACTTCTGATCTCCACTGCAGCACTCATCTTGGTCTTCTCCCAGGTACTCTCCCCAGAAGCTGAGGAGTGGTCATCACCATGCAGCTTGTTTGGGAACTGACTAGTACATAGCTGAATACCATGCCTCCTGTGTTCTGGTACCCCACGTGGGCTACTTTATGCTAAGAGGAAAGGGCTAGGAGAATCCTCTCCATCCTAAGGTGACAGCACTACCCATCCCAGCTCACCCACATGCCTAGTCATGATTTTTACTGCCCTACTCTACTCCCAATCTCCATCAGGCTACAGACAATGGCTTCGCCTCAACAGCTAATCATCCAATTCCCACCCTCCAAGAGCAGCAAGCAGGCAAAGCCTCATTACTTCTTTCCTGTCCCATGATGCCAGCTCCAACAGCTGCACAAGCCACTAACTGAACTCAGGGTCAATTTGTTATTGTTAGGCCTCTACACCAATGAAGCTGGCACCATCAGACTGATTCAAAACAGCTAGAATCAACAACTGATCATTAATATCTTGAGAAAGATATCCTACTGCAGTACCAGGCAATGGTTATCCCTCATCTGGAGTACTGTGTACATTTCTGGAAATCATACAGGAAGGCAGTCATAGAATTCTCACAAAAAGTACTAAGGAAAGTAAAAAGAGTAATCAATGGAATGGTGGACCTGGTCTATAAAGGAAGGAGGGAGGCGCTGGGATTATACTGACTAGAAACAAAGAAGGAGAAGGAATTTTGAACTGTATCCACAAGATCAGGAATGAAACTTGTAAAGCGGTAGAATTAAAGAAGATGGGTGGGTGGGTATGGGGTGAATAGGACACCAGTTTCAGGTAAAGGTAATAAACTTCAGTCTTGAGCTTAGAAATTGTTATTTGACAGAAGGTCACTGGAGGCAAGGCTCTCACACACAAGCATTTGTAATACCAAGCAGGCTGTCAGTAACACCCATACTATACTCACCACACATAACATGGTCCAGGCACATAGACCATCATATGCAGAGGCCCTTAAAAGTAATTCTTCTAAACCCCAAAAGCCTCACAGATGTTGTACTAAACAATGTCCTTCTATTCCATGTTGCAATATTCTTGGTGTGGGATTTCCTGCCCTCAGGTGACTCGTACGTCAGCTCCTATACAAAAGCTTCAGCTTGGCTGTTGCATCTGCGTGGGACATCACACGTAGGGCCATAAACCAGTGACCCTATGTGTGACGTCTGTACGCACAATCCTCAGAACTTTTCAGCCGCAAATGACTTTGCATCGTACGATCGCTCTCCAGACGTTGGATCGACTATAGATAAGTAACCCAGTGGGTTTTTGCATTTCTAATATTTTACTGATCTTTCACATTGCTTAGGCTTGGTTGTTGTAGCTTTCAGCTGATGTCAGGGAAAAAGGGAAAGTGCCAGTGTGGACGCCAAATTCCCCATAAAGACACACATGACAAATGCGTTTTTTGCTTAGGCCGGGAACACGACCATAACGCTTGCCCTATTTGTAAATCTTTTGTTCCTAAGACCTTACGTAGCCGCCTTGCAGCTCTACCTAGAAAATCAATGCCTCAAACATCTGGCTCTCAGGATGGATCCCGCTTCGGATGCTGCCCAAGAACCTCTGCGTAAGAAGGACAAGATACCTAGGCCTTCATTGCTTGCCGCTTCGCACCCTGGCTCCCCGCCAACTGCCAATGCAGGAGTTGAGGAGCGCTCGGCAGATCAGTCAGCTTTATCAACCTCCCTCGCAGAGGCCACTGCACATCGTACGACCGGCACATCCACAGAGCTTTCTCAGACACCGACGCCTGTCGATGTCAAGGGGGGAACCAAATTTGGTGGTTCCTTCAACCGGGATCCAGACCTCGGATACAGCTGCTGCCAAATCCAGCTCTAGACCAACTCCTAAGGCCACTCTGACCAAACAGAAGCAGAAAATAAAACACATTACTCCTGCTTCTCAAGCCCCTCCAGACTGGGAGGCCTTCACCTCTTTGCTTATGCAGGCTTTTATGGCCCTTAGGCCTTCTACCTCACCCACAACTACATTTTCTCTGCTAAGCCCTAGGCCTCCCTCTGCTTCTTCCATCCCCTGGCTCCCCTCCTTGAGGAAGAAGAACATGAATCTTCTTACTCTTCCTCGGATGAATCCATCTCTTATGCATCCCAGATTGCTTCTCCCAATGAATATTATTCTCCTGATGAGGATTCTGTGGAAGGGGATTCTCCACCTGAAGACATTACATTTGGTGAAACCATCACCAAAATGAAATATTATTTCAAATGGGATACTTCCCAAACGACCGAAACCCAAGAAAGATACTTTGAACTGCTGCAAGTGGAGTCCCCCTCCCCTACAGCTGCACCCCCCTCTTCTTCCAGCATAATTGGATGCCTTTACTGTAGCTTCTAGAACACCTGACTCACAGCCTCCTACACCTAAGCACCCAGACCACTTCTACAAGGTGCCAGAGGAACAAAAATTCCTTATAAATCCACCCTTAGCTGACCCAGCATTGATTGCCACTGCCCCAGATAAACAGTCTAGGTTGTTACCTTCTGCCTCCCTATTGCCAACGGATAAAGATAGCAAATCCATGGATAGGATAGGCAAGAAGGTGTACACTTCCTCCACTTTGGCCTTCAGAGCCATTAACTATCAAACACACATGACCAAGTATGCCCTGGACTTAGTATCCCAAGCCACCTCTTTGCTGGCTTCAATCCCTGACAGTCCAATTAAGACAGATTTCTCCTCCAAATTGTCCTTAGCCCTACAAGTGGCTAGATACTCCATAAGATGCAGCTACAATGCTTCAGAAGCTTCTGCTTGCTCTGCAGCATCAGCATCTGTCCTTAGGAGATATTCCTGGCTTAAACAACAGAATCTGCCAGAGGACTTCAAGTCCAAAATCTTGGATTCCCCCCTGGATTACAACTTCCTCTTTGGAAAGCAATCTGCAGACCTATTTAAGAATCTGCAAGAATAAAGCAAAGAATTGCAGGATATAAAACATCTCCTGGTATCTCCTATACCCACATTTTATAGGAACTACCCAGCTAAGACTACCTTTGTTAGGCATAACCCGCATTCTGCTGCCTCCTGCTCCAGACCCAGAAGAGGAACTAGAAAACATTCCTCATCCAGGCCTACTGGCCCTCCTCCTCAGCCTAGACAACCCTTTCAAGACAGGGGAGATCCTAATAATGCATGACTGCCTTACCCATCTGCCCCTCTCACTTCGCCTTACCCACTATCTCCCCATCTGGCAAAAAATCACTACAGATCAATGGGTATTAATCATTATTCAAAAAGGGTACTTTCTATCCTGGAAACAAATTCCCCCCTGGAAGGGCATTCCATTTCCCCCAAAAAACAATGACATCTTCTTCCACAAATTCTGTCACACCTGCAACAACAAGGCACAATAGAGCCAGTTCCCACAGGACAAGAAGGAAAGGGATTCTACTCCTGTCTGTTCTTTGTCCCTTAAAAGGATGGTTCCTGGAGACCCATTTTGGATCTCTCCTTCCTAAACCTTTACCTGCAGGTACCCACCTTCAAAATGCTATCACTTCCCACTTTCTTAACCCTCATGCCCTCAAATGCTTTCATGGTCACCTTGGACCTAAAAGATGCTAACCTGCACCCTCCCGTCAGGGCCTCACACAGACGTTTCTTGCATTTCTCTGGCCCATCCTCGCACTTCCAATTTACGGCCTTGCCATTTGGTTTATCCACTACCCCAAGAGTGTTTACAAAGTGCCTAGCTCCAGTCATTGCCTTCTGTAGGATCCAAGGAATCCAGATTTACCCATATCTGGATGACATCCTTATCCTAGCACAGTCCAAAGATTCCCTCTTTAGGCATCTGCACTTCACTATGTCCCTTCTACAAAGTCTAGGGTTCACCTCAAACCTCAAGAAGTCCTCCATGAACCCAGACAAGGACAAGATATTCCCAGGTTGCAGAATCAGCACCAAATGAATGAAAGCCTTTCTCCCACAGGACAAGGTTCTATCTCTAACTTCCCACTTCCAGGAAGTCTTGGTTTCCCAGGCAGTCACTACAAGGCAATTCCTTCGACTCCTGGGATTGATGGCAGCAACCATTCCCATGCTACTATTGGCCAGAATGCATCTGAGAAAACTGCAATGGTACCTCAAAAATATCTAGTCACAACACCAGAATCACTTGGTACAAGATGTTCATCGTGTTACCCTGCTGCAGTCATCACACTTGGGTTATCCTGCCGTCAGGCAGTCCCTCAGTCGGCCTGAGTTCCAAAGTCTTGGTCCAGCATCGGTTGCTGTCGCTTCTTCCCTGATGTCAGTGCACCAGGGGTAAGAGGTATCCGATGCCATTTTCTTCAGTCTTTCTTGCTGCTCGGTGCCTGAAGCAGAAGCAGTTCACAAGTGCCGGTCGGCCGACACCTGAGATTTTCAAATCGAATTTCAGTCCGAAGTCTTCAATAAAGCTAAGTACCCCATTGGGGAACCTTTTGTTGCCTCAGTCCGATGTCAGAAAAGTTAACAATTGCATTTCTTGAGGGAAGCAAATACCTCATAAGGGCTTCCATTCTTATTGTATTCCTTGCCTAGACCCAGACCACAACGTCACAGGTTGTCGGTTTTGTGCTAGAATTAATAAACAAACTATCAAACGCCATTTTGACTTCGCACAACATTACTTTGGTAGGAAATTTAATTATATCATGCAGTTGGAGCAGCCAACGACCGGCATGCATAACAGCCGTCTTCATTAGGCCCTTCCGACACCGGAGCAGAAGGAGATCCCGGTGCAGTAGAAACACCTTTGGTTGCAGAAGGGGTCTTCAGACCGACTACACTCACCATTAAATCTTATGCTAAGCTTAAAACTCCATTAAAACAAAAAAAGACTGTACATCAGTCCACAGTTTAAGGCCCCATGCCTAAGAAACAGGTGCTTAAGATGGCTGAAGATTTGATTACCCTAATCAGGGGTTCCCATCCCCCTCCAGGTAAAAGACCAAGACAAGAGGAGGATTATGCTTCCTTTGACCAGGTTTCAATTTCCTCAGATTCTTCTGAGGAACAGGATTATACCTTTCCCCCTTATGAAGGCTCTGATGCTGAAGACTCCATTCCCTCAGCATCTCCCCCTGAAGACTTCTCCTTTGGGGAAACTTTACATACCATGAGGGAACATTTCCACTGGGAAGGCCAGGACTACTCTGATTCTAAGAAAAGGCTCCGAGAGTTCCTTTTACTACCCCAGCACAGACCACTTGCTATCCCTCCAGTTTTAGACATTGTGAATGATGTTTACTTAGAATCTAGTCTTAACCCAGACTCTCTACCTCCTGCTCCAGCCAAACCAGACAGATACTAGAGAGTACCTGACTCACACAAATCCCTTTATAAAAGCCCTGTGGCTGACCCAGAAACAATTTCCCAGGTTCCCAAAGGGGTAAAACTTCTATGGCTAAAAATCCTGTGCCCTCTGAAAGGGATTCTAGAGCCCTAGATAGATAGGGAAAGAAGATATACACCTCAGCTACTCTGGCTATGAGAGCATTAAATTGTCAGCTTCACATGCTGAAATATCAGCAATTCCTAATGTTTCAATTAAAACAAAAAATGAGCACACATTCTGAACAGTCTGAATTCAAGGAAATGCAGGATCTGTTGCATGCAGCTGAACAGGTGGGCAAACATACTTTATAATGTGGATTTGATTCATTGGAAGCTTCCTGTAGAGCAGCTGTTACTGGGTCTGTTATACGTAGACATGCTTAGTTAAAAGAACAAACCCTACCTGATCATGTTAAAGCAAAATTATTGGATGCACCTTTACAGCAGGATGTATTATTTGGTGTCAAAGCAGAAGAGGTTTTAAAGAAAATGGGGGATAAGGCAAAGTCTATGCAGACGGTCAAGGATTTCTTACAGGTACAACCCCCTTATTTCAGCAGAAATTGGCCAACAAAAAACTGGTCTTTTCCAGCTTCTGACAGATCACAGAGGGGCAAATACAGATGCCCAAGGGGCAGAGGTCAGCCACAAGGCCCTTACAAACCTCGTCAATGGGGTACTGCTACCCAGAAAGGTGGAGAAGATAGGCCCCAAGCTAGCAGAAGACAAACACAATGACTCAATCCTCAAACTACCAAGCAAACCTCTCTTGGCAGTTCCCTTGGGAGGAAAATTTGCACTTTTTGCAGACAACTGGCACATCATCACAAAAGACAAATGAGTCCTAAACATTGTCTCACAAGGATACAGATTCCACTTTCATACCTTGTCAAGGATAAAAGGAATGCCAAACTTGTCACCAAATCAAAGGGCAGAGGCACAAAAACAAATTACAGCTCTCATGGACATGAGAGCCATTCAACAGGTACCCACACAGGAGCAAGGTCAAGGATTTTACTCAAGACTCTTTCTAGTCCCAAGAAAAGACAAAGCATGGAGACCCATTCTGGATCTTTCAATTCTGAACACCTATCTACAAGTAACAAAATTCAAGATGCTAACACTACAGCAGCTTCTTCCTATGCTGGGCAAGAATGCTTGGCTAGTAACGTTGGAGCTCAAGGAGGCATACCTGCATGTCCCTATCAGACAAAATTGCAGAAGATACCTCCTCTTCATTGCAAGTTCAACCCATTATCAATTCTCTGCACTGCCCTTTGGCTTTTCTACTGCACCCAGGGTCTTCACAAAATGCCTGGCACCAGTAATTGCATACTGCAGACAAAAAGGAATTCAAATATACCCATACCTGGACGACTGCCTTATTCAAGCAGAAAGCAAGGACATTCTTTTAAAGCATCTGGCATTTGTCAAACACCTTCTAAGTTGCCTAGGGTACACAGTAAATGAAAAGAAATCAAAACTAGTGCCCTCACAAAACATAATATTCCTGGGTGCCAGCTTAAATACAACGGCCCAGATGGCTTATCTCACGCCAGACAAGCAACAACAGCTGACTCAATACTTCAAAATAATGGCAACAAAGACCCAACTCCCTGCAAGAAAAATTCCGCAGGCCTTGGGATTCATGGCATCTTGCATACTACTAATACCATTTGCAAAACTGCATATGAGGAAATTACAATGGTACCTGAAAAGCGTATGGACTCAGCACAGCCACAGCTTGGAAACAATGATACCACTCATTCCCTGCCTTCAACAGGAGTTTCTATGGTGGGCAGAGACATGTCACCTCAACAAGGGTCAGCCTTTCACCTTACCCACAGCCATGCAAACTATGACAACAGATGCATCGGACTATGCCTGGGGAGCACACATGGCAGGAGAGTGCATTCAGGGTAAATGGACTACAGATCAAAGGCATCTGCATATCAATCAAAAAGAAATGCTAGAAGTACAGAATGTCCTAACAGCTTTCAAGGACCTCTTACACCCAGGACAACTAATAATAAAGACAGACAATACAACAGTAATGTGGTACATAAACAAGCAAGGGGGCACACATTCCTTCCCTCTATGCAGGCAAGCAATGACCTTGTGGAACACAGCACTGTCTTACCAGGTTCAATTACAAGCACAATTCCTGCCAGGAAAGAAAAACACATTGGCAGACGACCTAAGCAGAAACATCATGGATCCCCACGAGTGGAAACCAGATCCACAAGTATTTGCAATGATAACTCAAAAACGGGGACACCCAGACATAGATCTGTTTGCCAACCCCCAAAACTACCAACTTCAAAAATTTTGCACAAGGGCATTCCATCCACAAGCTTGGAAAGTGGATGCCCTCTCATTCAGTTGGAAAACATTAACAGTGTATGCCTTTCCTCCACTGCCTCTTCTAGCAAAGGTACTGCTGAAAGTCAGATTAGAGAGCAGTGGTATCCAGTTCTGGTATCCAGTTCTAAGGAACATGGTCCACGGCCCACCATGGACTTTACCACAAATTCCTCACCTGCTCACCCAGTGAGACAATCAGATTCTACACAGCCAGCTCAAGACTTTAAACCTGGCTGCATGGCAAATTACCTAAACAACCAGCCAACACCTCTATCCAAGGCTGTTATGGATGTCATTCTGGAGGCCAGGAGGCCCAGCACCAGGAAAACCTATTCAGACAAATGGAAAAGATTTTGCACCTGGAACCAGGCTAAAGGCCAAAATTCCCTTGATCCAAACATTCCTCAGATTCTACAATATTTAACTGAGATGTTGCACAAAGGACTTTCCTTTTCATCTATTAAGATCCACGCCTCAGCAATTTCAGCTCATTACAACACGGATCCTCCTTTATTTTCACATCCACTACTAAGACAGTACCTCAGAGGGGCTAAGAACATAAGACCGCCCAGGAGAGCATCAACACCTATTTGGGATCTCAGCTTTGTTCTGGAAAAGCTTCCACTGCCACCCTTTGAACCAGCTTTTTCAGCTGATTTAAAATTTCTTTCATGGAAAACTGCCCTGCTACTAGCAATAACTTCAGCTAGAAGAGTCTCAGAGCTACAGGCACTAATGGCAGTGGAGCCTTTCCTCATTTTTCATCAAGACAGAGTCTCTCTACGAACTAACCCTTCCTTTATGCCAAAGGTGGTATCCAGTGTGGCCCTACACCAAACCATTAATTTGCCCACCTTTTTCCCAAATCCCCAGAACAAAGGAGAAAGACTGCTGCACTCTTTGGACATTCACAGGCAATTACATTACTACTTGGATAAAACTAAGGCTTTCAGAAAATCTGACCAGCTCTTTGTAGCCTATGCTGCAGGATCACAAGGAAAAGCTATCTCAAAACAGACCATTTCAAAATGGATAGGATATTGCATACGTTATTGCTACACGCATCATGGGAAACTGGTACCTGCTAACATTAGGTCCCACTCCACCAGGGCTACAGCTACATCAGCAGCCTTTCTCATGGGAGTGCCAACCAAGGATATTCTGGAAGCTGCAACTTGGAGTTCAGTGTACACCTTCACCAAGCACTATCACTTACCTCTATATTCTAAGACTAGAGCTGGTTTTGCCACTGCAGTTTTGCAGGGCCTACTAGCTTCTTCTAACCCTGTTTAACTCCACCACCCATCCTTAGCTTTGGGATTCAACTCAAGTGTGATGACTGCAGCAGGGTAACATGATGAACATAGTACAGTTTTGTACCTACCATAAATGTAGATGTTCGAGTGTTCACCCTGCTGCAGTCCAGGTTACCCTCCCTCCATCCCCTCTGAACTAGCTAGACTTATCTATACCACCCTATCCTATACAACCTCTGTGGTGTATTTGCTTGTGCCTGAAGGTGTTGTTTTATTTTTATATGTATTTCTTTATATAGCAATATATATATTTTGCCTACCTATTGGGGGCACCTGACATCTGGGGCAAGAAAAACTGAAGAAAATGGCATTGGATGCCTCTTATATACCCCTGGCGCACTGACATCAGGGAAGAAGTGACAGCAACCGATGTTGGACCAAGACTTTGGAACTCAGGCCGACTGTGGGACCGCCTGACGGCAGGATAACCCAAGTGTGATGAATGCAGCAGGGTGAACACTCGAACATCTACATTTATGGTAGGTACAAAACTGTACTTTATTCTCCTTCTTCCCTTTTTAAAGAAGGAAATAATTTGGTGGATCCAACAAGTACAACTAAATCTGGGGCTTCTACTGCAGCCCCCTCAAACCACACAAATATTGCATACAGATGCCTCAGACTCAGGCTGGGGAGCCACCTTGCACTCTTACAGAGTCCAAGCCCAGTGGCAACCTCCCATGAAAACCAAACACATCAATGTAAAGGAGATGACAGCAGTTCTTTTAGCTCCACAGACCTTCCTACCACTACTGCTACCAGGTCATCTTCTGATAGTAACAGACAATACCACTGTAATGTGGTACATCAACAAACAGGGAGGCACCAAGGCATACCAATTGTGCAGGCTAGCCCTACTAATTTGGGACCTAGCATACCAGCACAATCTATCCCTGCAAGCCAGTTACATCCCTTCGCAGGACAACAAGCAAGCAGACCTCCTGAGCAGAACATACTCTCCACAACATGAATGGATGCTGAACAGGACGGTCTTTCTAGACATAGTTCACCGGTGGGGCACTCACCAAATAGATCTGTTTGGCTCCCCTCAGAACAGGCAGCTGCAGACCTTCTGCACAAAGACTTACTCCCCCCAAGCCTGGAGAGCAGATGCCTTCAGTTTCACCTTGGAGGGGAAGTTCCTGTATGCCTTCCCCCCTTCCCTCTGATTCAGAAAATCCTTCTGAAAATCAGGAAGGACAAACCAAAAATCTTGCCAGTGACTCCCTACTGGCCAAGGTAGCACTGGTCCCCTATTCTATACAATTTAGCCAAGGGCAATCACTGCAAGTTACCCCACAAGGTGGACCTTCTGACACAAGATAAAGGAACTCTCCTACACCCACACTTGCAAATGCTATCCCTGACTCTGTGGGTGATAAATTACTAACCCCATTCAAACACCACTATTCAGAGGATGTGCTATCAGTCCTGAGAGAGGCCAGGAAACCCACTACTAGAAAATCATACCTTGCCAAATGGAAAAGATTTACTCAGTGGTGTCTGGGACAGGAAAGGGACCCTTAACAGGCTGACACCCCCTAGTCCTCTCATATATGTGTCAACTTATAAAGAGTGGACTTTCCCATTCATCAAGTGAAAGTGCACCTCTCCACATTATCAGCCTGCTTACCTCTAGATCCCCCCTTGTTAGCCAGGCTACATGTGAAACTCTTCCTTAAAGGGGTCTTAGACATCAGATCACCTAAGAAGCCTATTCCTCCTCGGGTCTATATTAGAACATCAAAGTTTCAAAACTGTGAATGTTCTAATATCGACCCCTATTAAGTGAATGCTGAAAATAGAGAAGCTATAGAAAACTGATTTTTTTCCTAAGGAAAGAATTCGGTTGTCCGTTTCTGTCACTTTGCTATTTTCAGTGCTGTGGTGGACAGTTACGGATCGGGTTCAGGTAAGTGTGCCATTGGGTGCAGGTTAGGTGAGTTAGGGTTAGGACGCGAGTTAGATATGTGTGCAATTGTGTAAACGTGTGGGTTAGGGTGGGTTAGGTGAGTTAGGGTTAGGGCATGGGTCAGGTAAGTGTGCAATTACGTGGACATGAGGGTTAGGGTGGGGTGGGTGAGTTAGGGTTAGGGCGAGGGTGAGATGAGTGTGCGATAGTTAGGGTTAGGGTTTGGGTTAAGGTAAGTGAATAGTTAGTGGTATATGTACAGTTTAGTGTAGGGTTAGATGTAAGATTTTAGGTGTATGTGTGTGTGGATTGCTGTTTGTTTAGTGTGCTTGTGTTGTGTGTATGTGTTTTGGAACAGCAAATTTTTTCCCTAGGAAAAAATTTGCAGTTCTGCATGTTCGATGTTGTAAGTGTTCGCTGAATAGGGGTCGAAATTAGAACATTCGAAGTTTTGAAACTTCGATGTTCTAATATAGACCCTCCTCCTCCATGGGACCTGAACTTCATCGTGGAAAAACTCACCCAGCCTCTCTACAGTTTTGTACTTGGAAAGCAGTACTGTTAGTGGCTATTACCTCAGCCAGAAGGGTTTCTGAGCTACAAGCCTTAATGGCGTACTCACCTTACACCATTTTTCAAAGGGACAGGGTCACACTGAGAACTAACCCTTCCTTTATGCCCAAGGTAGTCAATGACTTATCACTAACTCAATCCATTCACCTACCCAATTTTTCCCCTCTCACTAACCAAGGAGAGAGGATATTCCACTCCTTAGATGTCCACAGGCAACTGAGATTTTACTTGGATAAGACTAAAGACATTAGGAAATCCAAACAACTCTTTGTATCTTTCCACCCCAGGGCATTGGGCAGGGCAGTCAACAAACAGACCATTGCATCCTGGATTAGAAAGCCAATCGGTTTCTGCTACTCACACCATGGAAAATCCCCTCCATTTGGGGTTAAGGCACACTCCACAAGAGCAATGGCCACTTCAAAGGCCTTCCAAAAAGGCATGGACACAGCTTCCATTATGGAAGCAGCTACATGGTCCACTATCCACACTTTCACCAAACATTACAAATTAGACCAAATCTCCAAAGCAGGTGCAGAATTTGCCAGGGCAATCCTACAAGGCTTTGTGGAATCATCTTCTGCATCCACCACCCTTTCATGAAACTAAGCTGTGGTACTCTTCCACGCCAAGAATACTGCAACATAGGAATAGAAGGACAGAGAATAGTTGTGTAAAATCTTACCATAACCATAGATGTCCTAACCATATATGTCCTTCACTTCCATGTTGCAGTATTCCTTCCCACCAACCATACCCCTTTACTGACTGTACCAGTCTAACCACTCCCTGATGCTGTTCAGCATTACAGAAGAGACCCAGGGCCTTATACATGTCACCTTTAGCAGCCTATCCTGTTGGGCTATCTACTTTGCCTGCTTATCTTCAAGTTCTGAGGATTGTGCATACAGACGTCACACACAAGGTCCCTGGTTTATGGCCCTACGTGTGATGTCCCACACAGCTGCAACAGCCAAGCTGAAGCTTTTGTATAGGAGCCGATGTACAGGTCGCCTGAAGGCAGGAAATCCCACACCAAGAATACTGCAACATGAAAGAGAAGGACATCTATGGTTATGGTAAGATTTTACACAACTATTCTTTCTCAACAACCTCAAAAGGATTCTACTAAAACATCACCCACCACTGCATATACAAACACATCTCACAGTGTCTCACATTCAATGCCACCACACAACCCAATATTTTTGATCAAAGGATACTCCATTGTGAGATACACAGATGTCCACCTCACCAGACTGAGTAAGGAGAGAGTCACAGTCAGTTGTCTATCCAGGAACAGGATCTGCTAGATCACAAACACACTCGGGTTGTTGAGCCAGAAGTACCATATTCCATGTGGGTGTAAATAACCTGAGGCATACCTCCTTGGACTTCATGAAGGGAGACATTGTGGCACTTTCAGACTATGCATTCCAGGCTAGTATGAGTCTAACCATAAGCAGCATTCTACCTTCTCCAAGACTGATACCACAATATGAACAAAAGATAATTGTGGCATCATCCTTGGAGAAAGTAGATGCCACAATATGAACAAAATATAATTAACTTTAATTATTGGCTTAGCATGTGGTGTCATTCAAAGGGGGTAGATTTGTCAACATGAGAAGATATGGTCAACGGACAACACTGCTTTGCCAGGGATAGTATGCACTTGTCCCTGCTAGCCTTTTGAATACTGGCTAAAACCTTGTCTACCACCATAGTGACTTTTTTAGGGTCTATATTAGATGATCGAACTTTCAAAAGTTCGACCGTCATATGGTCGACACCATATGATCAAACTTTTGAAAGTTCGAACATTTTAACGGAGATCTCCATACAGCATGGAATGGAAAGATTTCCCTTTTCTACACTGTACTGTGATCTGGGAGTTGGTATATTTAAAGAGCGCGGGGTGTGTGGGGGGTGTAGAGGGGTTTACCCCCCCCCTGCTTAAAATGTTCAGGTAGTTTTTTGTGTAGTTTATTTTTTATTAGATGTTCAAACTTTTTAAAGTTCGATCATATGGTGTCAACCATATGACGGTCGAACTTTTGAAAGTTCGATCATCTAATATAGACCCACTTTTCTACACATTGCCAACCTGATAAACCTTCCATCTTAGCAAAACCAACCCAAGAAATTCTAAACATTGCTATTGTTCAATGCTAAGGTTCCAAAAAAAGAAGCTCCCCTCACTGCAAGCTCTCCTCACCCTGGAGAATGTAATCATCTGTGCAGTTACTGAGACATGACTTAAAGCCACCGAGAGCACTCCAGCAGTGCAGGGCTATAATGTCTTCCACACATTTAGACCAACTAATGCACATGAAGTGACAAAAGGTAGAAATGTCTTAATTTACATCAAAATCAACCACACCTTAAGGCTTCTCAAACAGTAGGATACACTTGAGTTTCTTCTCCACATCCAAATTACCAGAGGCAAAGTCCCATACCATATACTTGCAAGTTATAGGCCCCTCCTCTATTACCTAGGAAATTCATAACACATACTTAAAATGTGCTAGAGACACTTCACATTCAGCCTAACACCATAATTATAGCTGACATTAACTATCTCACTATAAACATAGACTCATATACTACCAGAAATGTGCAGACCCAGAAATTCCTGGACTTTTTAGCTAGAAACACTCTAGACAATCTAAACCATACCCCTACTAAATGCACTAACATCCTAACTGTTGTCATAACAAACATGGAAAAACATTGCATCCTCCCCTACTGTAATGATTTGTCTGGTAACATCAAACCATAAAGCTGTCTCCTTTGAAATAAAAATAAAACTCAGAACCCCAACTAACCCAGGACTAACTGCTGTATATGCAGAATTGCTCCAAGAAACCCTATACAATCATATAAATAGCTGTAAAAAGACAGCTAAGCATAGGACAATCTCAATAAATAAGCCACCCTGGTAGAATACCAACATCAGTAGTTGTACAACAGAAGAAAGAAAACCATAGCAAAAATCAGAAAGTTCAATACCCAGCAATAAAAAATATCCCTTATCAATTTTAATGGAAAACTCAGAGGGTTAGTCAAGTCTATCAAAGAAAATTTTCAGGTAAAATAGCCTTTTTGGCCAAGGAAATCACAAGGCTTTCTTCAGTTATGTCCATGACCTCAAAGACAGTACACAACAATATGCTAAACTAATTATAAATAGACCTGCCAATACTGAGCCGGAAGATATAGCAAATCTTCTGGCAGACAAATTTAGCTCCAAATTTTACCCTCATTTCCCTTCAGGTGACCCTCAATAAATACCCTCTAATTTCCCTAAGTATCACTAGGGAACAAGTCCTCAATGCACTCTCCATGGGCAAAATACAGCATCGATGGGCACTGATAATATCCCAGGATGCCTCCATTATTAGCATGAAACATGACCTTTCAGGACCACTAGAATCACTATTTAACCATAGTGTCCAGACAGGCTTTGTTTCAAGTGAATGGAAGACTGCAAATGTCATGCTTCTGCTCAAGCATGGGCCATTTGTAGACCCCAGCAAATTCAGACACATAAGTCTGACTAGTCTAATATGCAAGGCCATGGAAAGAATTATCACATAATTGGTAAATGATATAAGAAACCTTCAGAGAATGGACAGGGCAGGTCATACCTACTCAAACTGGTGGACATCTTTGAGAAGGTCACCAAAGCAATGAATGAGGGCAAAATGATCCATACAGCCACCTTGATCTGCCACGGCATTTGACATACTACCTCATTTGGACATTACAGACAAACTCATGAAAGTAGAAACAAATCCATAGGTCACCCACTGGATAACCAGTTGACTCACAGATAGCACACAAGAAGCTAGTTTAGGGGATTCTACCTCTACAAAGAGATCTGCCACTAGCAGAGTCTCTCATGGCTCTGTGCTGAGGCTGCTCTAATTTGGCATCTACTTCTTAGAAGTCAAGACTAACATCTAAGACTTCTGGCTGACCAAGTTTGCAGATGACAATCATATAATTATCCGTAGATACGAATACCTTAAAAGAAAGCCTGACACAGACTAACTGCTGACAGAGCCAAGGTTTAAAGCTTGATGCCAGTAAATAATAATAATAATATCCTTAGGGAAAAGACTACTTCTGGAAACTATCACATTGATAATATACCCCTTAGGGAAGACCCAGAAGTCTGGGACTTGGGAACTCATGTAGACAGTAACCTAGCCTTTGAATATCATGTGTCTTCAGTAATAAGGAAAGCATTCTTTGTTGCACAGTGTATAAGCAAGGGTATGGCATCTATGTCCAAGGATATCATTGTTCCACTTACTCAGCCCTCATCTGACCAGTCACTGAGTACAATGCCCTCTTCAGTATGTACCTGACCAGGCATATACAACAACTGCAATATTGACAGAGGTTTCTCACAAAAAGACTACAGGGCATTAATAACATGTCCTATGTGGACCACCAGAAAGCTCTATTCCTGTACTTTGTCAGCTCCAGACTGCTGATGGGAAATCTAAGCCTGGCGTACAAGGCATCCTCTGATCCCAATCTGATGGAACTGCTGCACATTCATAAAACAAGCAACACCAGAATTGCATGATACAGGAACTTAAACCTCATCTGTGACATTAATAGGACATGGTGGAGTGACAGATATGTGTCTCTTTGGAATAGGCTTCTCATTCACATGAAGTAGAGTTATTCCCTAACCCATTTATATTTATTTATTTTATTTATTTATTTGCAGTTTGTTTTCCAGGATAGTCCATTCCTACAAGGAGCCCATTTTCAATGGAGTCCTGGAGAGAAAAGCTCCATACAAATGCATAGTACAGGAAGAGCACAAATCCATAATATACATTTCAATTAAATGTTAAATACATATTTTGTATAGTACAAACCCATATTGCACAATTCAAATACATGTTACATAATACAGAAATAAAAAAAAGATTTTCATTAGGAAAATTACATCAAGTTAATTCAGTAAGCAGTATTTGTTTTTTTTTTAGGGAATTACAATGAGGTAATTTTTTAGTCATTGGTCGGATATGTCCCAAGGGATGTAAAACTTTAGGAGGTAGTGACAAGTAACAAAATTTGGAAAGTTAGGAAGAAAGTCTGGTAGAATTAGGTTGGATGAGAGCAAGATCATTTCCATTGTGAAGTAAGGTGTGAGTGCAGAGAGGTTTTAAACAAGGAGAGACTGCTAGTGGTGTGGATGGGAGAAGGGAGAGAGTTCCAGAGGCGTGCAAGAGAGAAGGATATCATTGATTCCCAGTAGGATGTGTTGGTTTATGCAATTTAATTAGGTTTTGGGAACTGGATCTTAGGAGTCTATCTGGTTTATGCATTTCAAATGTATTTGCTAGGGAGGGGCAGAGAGACGGGTTATGAATGAGTTTGTGTGCTTGGATGAGCTGGGTATATGTGAAGAAGTTTGATAATTCTAGCCAACTTAGTTGTGGAAGGGACTTACAGTGGTGAGAAGAGGCTCTATGACCTGCTGAAAATTTGGATATTTTGTTATAACAAGATGAGAGTTTTGTTTTGAGGGAAGATTGTAGGCTGGTAAGGATAGATGCACCATATAAAAGGAATGGGATGAGGTATGTATTAGCTAATGTAATCCTTGTAGTGGGAGACATAACGCGACTGTGGCGGTAAAGCATACCTAATTTTTATGGATTTTTTTGATATTTGCTTGTAGATGCTTATCAAATTTTAGTTGATTGTCAATAATAATTCCTAGTAATTTTGTGTCAGAGACTAGTTCTAGGGGGGTATTATTATTGCTGGTAATTATGAAGGATTGTTTATCTAGGGAAGAGGTTTTGGATTTATTGAATAACATAAGTTTTGTTTTGGTTGCATTAAGGGCTAGATGGTTGTTGAGCATCCACTGTTCAGTGGAAGAGAAGGTGGCTTGTGTTAGATTGTTAGGAGTTGTGATGGAATGGGAGGAACAGATTATAGTAGAATCACCGGCATATTGGATGTGACTGGAGTTAGGAATGGCTTGGAAGAAATCATTTATGAATATGCTGAGTAGTAGGGGGCCTAGAATGGAACCTTGGGGGATGCCTGTGATTGTATTAAGGAAGAGTGGGGTAGCTTTTTTCCATTTAACTGCTTGTTGCCTGTTTGTGAGATAGCTTGAAAACCACTGGGTAGAGGAAGGGGATAGGTTAAGTTTAGAGAGTTTAGTAAGAAGGAGGTTGTTGGAAATAGTGTTGAATTCCTTAGAGAGGTCGAGAAAAAGAGTGGATACAAAGTGGCCAGAGTTGCAGGCTTTGTTTATTGTTTCTAGGAAGGAGAGGAGGGCAGTGGAGGTACTATGACCTGATCTAAAGCCATGTTATGTGGGGGTAAGAAGCTGATTATTGATGAGGTAGGGTAAGAGTTGTTGGTGTACACACTTTTCAAGTAGCTTAGAAATAGGGGATAGGATGGCAATAGGGTGAAAATTTGAGATGTCATTATTATTGCCATCTTTATGGAGAGGAATAATAAAGGCCTTCTTCCAGAGCTGGGGGACCTGGCTTTCTGAGATAGACCGATTAATTAGTATGCTGATAGGGAGAGCAATGGCTTCTGTGGCTACTTTTAGGAAGTAGGAGGGAATTTCATCAGGGGCATTGGAACCAGGTTTTAATTTTAGGAGAAGTTTTTTTATGGTAGATATAGAGAAGGGATTGATAGAGAAAGGTGGAAGTTGGCAGCAAGGGATGCTAGGGAAAGAAGGGATGGGAGCACCCTGAGGAGGGGTTGTGGAGGTGTTGGTAAAGGATGATGTTAGCTTGCATATGGACTCTATGAAGAAAGAGTTAACTTGGGTGGCCAAGTCCATGCCAGAGGCATCTAGGTTGGGGCAAGGGTTTTCTTTGTTTCCCGGGTTGAGGAGAGATGAGATTCCTTTCCAAAATAGTTTGGGATTGGTGGTGTGGTTGGTTTAGACAGTAGAGAAATAGGCTTTGTGGTCTAAGGTAATATGTTTTTTGACTTTATTTCGTAGTGTTTTATATTTGTTTAGGATGATAGTGGTTTTATGTTTTTGGTAACATGTCCTGGTTTTGTCACAGAGTTGCATAGTAGCTAAGGTGTTTTTGGTTAACCAGTGTACAGGGTTATATTTCATATGTTTTGTTTTTAGAGGGGCAAAGGAGTTGAGCAGGTTTGTGAAGGCAGAGTTAAAGTAGGATAGAGCATTATCTAGGGAAAGAGTTTTTAATGGGTTCCAGTTTGTGCTTTTTAGTGCATTTGAGAAGGTTTCAGCACTGAAGTTCTTTAGGCAACGAGTGGAAATATAGGTGTGAGTTAGTTGTATAGAAGAGGGGAGACAGTGGGTAAAAGTGGGGAAATGGTCAGTTAGTGGGTCTAGGAGAATATCACTATCAGAGATATAGTGAGGATGGGATACTAGAATCCAGTCTATTGTAGTTCCAGGGATGGAGTTCTTGGAAGGCCTGGTAGTGGAATTGATTAGTTATGTAAAGTTATATAAGTTAATATTGAGTGAGCTAGTGGGAGATTGGATTGTGCCTCAGTTTATGTTCATGTACCCCATGATTATGTTTCATGAGTAATGTTGGTAAAGACCCAGGAGAGAATATCTTCAAGGGATGAGATTTTGTCACCAGGGGGAATATAGAGGGAGAGAACAAATATGAGTTTATGCTTGTTTAGGTGGAGTAGGGCTGGTATTATTTCTGCCTTGCCAAATTGGGGAAAGGGTTTATTACAGGGGGTGACTAAGAGGGATGCCAAGTAAAGGAGTGCTACACCACCTCTCTTTTTTTGTGTTCTGTCATTCCTTAACATGCGGTATTTGGGAGGAGTTATTTCAGAATCTTGTATTTTTATAGATTCATAGGTTCATAGGTTGGTACTAGGCTATCGGTCCTAGGGCCTCTACAAGCCTAGCCATAACAATTCCCGCACTATTTCCTGGACCACTGTCTAGCAGGGTGATTGACGTGATCCCCAGGCTGAATTTCCTATCTCCCATCTAATCATCAAGGCTCCTTTTGAAGAGGGCCAAGGAGGCGCTCTATTTGACATGTATGGGCAGTCTATTCCAGAGTCTGGGGAGTCTCTGGGTCAGGAACCTATCCCTCCAGCATGTTTTGTTCATTGTGATGACAAGGTTTAGATCCCTGGAGCACGTGCCTCTGAGAGATTTGGATTTCTTTAAGTGTAGCATGTCCAACAGCTTTGAGTTTGACATGGCCTTGTATGATAAGCAGAGATCACCTCTTAGTAGACGATATGCGACAGAGTATAGCTGGAGTTTTTTTAGATGGTCAGCATAGGCAGTGGTGACTGGTGGCTTCAAATCAAAGGGGGGGCTGCAGGAGACAGCTGAATGGATGGGTCCAATGGGAAGGGGTGTGACCAACTAGAAAGGGGCAGGGCTATGCTCAAAACCATAAAAACTGGGAGTTTAATTAAATACACTGCCCTGGGTGCCAAACAGTCATTATGAGAGTCCAATCAAGAGAAAATGAAGTGGAGAAGAAAGAAAAAGTACTTCAATGTACTGGCTACATGACAGCTTACTTAATATCTAGATGGAAACAAAAAGGTTGTGAGGCATGAACAATTAATTTCTTTTAAATACATTACTGGAATGCCAGTCAAAATCAGGTATAAAAACAAGCAGTACTCAACTCAAACCATTCCACTTCTTCTTGCACTGCAGTTCAATTATAATTTATATTCAGCTTTATAAAAGTACCAAGTAACATGCAGCCAACAACATGCATTTTCTGAATAACAAGAAGCATAAATCAACAGTATAAAAATATGACAGAAAACCAGAATATTCTGCAAAATCAAGGACAGATGAAAAGCCACTATACTTGTGTCTACCTTAGATGGGGAGATACTCTGCACAACTGCTCCTTGCCTTGCTTGGATACACCCAAAGTCACTACATGGATGAGTGGGGTACAACAAGTATGTCACAATTTGAAATGTCTTTGGCTGATGGTAATGGCCCTGACACATTTGTCATACTCAACCTCAGAGCAAGAAATCTGGACAAAGCCATAAATAAAAGTGGAATAAAGGCCCAAAAATAAGCACAATTTCTAAATATTGCTCTTATAAACTTAGAAAGTTAATAAAATAGTAGGTCTTGCATTAGTATGAATTTTCTGAAGGGTATGACATCTGAAACTCAAATGTCTGCCATTATTTTCTAACTTCAGTCTTTAATGATTTGTCACTAATTTGCCAGAAAACCACAATTTGATGAAAAGCGGACCAAAATGTGATGCAAAAATCTGGATATTCTGCAAAAATCTGTGCACACAGTCACGCAGACATAGATGCAGCCCCACAAATACAGACATAAACATGCAGACATGCAAAACACACCTGTGTATATATGTATAGGTGCACATCCATGCATGTAAAACACATCTGTGTTTAGTATGGAGGATTGCCAGTTCAACTTATCAGCATATCTCTGGGTTAGGGGAGGAAACTGGGGCCTCTACTAAAAATGCAGAAACAGGGACTACATGCAGACCCTGCAGCGAAGGAACCCTAGGTAGTAACCAAATCAGAGAATGAAGAGTTGTGATGTTGCATTAACTTTGTAACACCCAGTATTGATACAATTTGTATTTATTTATTAATGCAAAAGGGAAACGTTTTCAAAAATCCCAAATGTATATTATGTGATTATTTATTTAACACATGATGACAGGCATAAGGCATAAGGCATAAGTAGGTTTTTGATAACAGTCATCTTAAAAAAGGGGTGGGGTGACAGAAAAATAGAACTAAAACTCTGTTACCTTGATAATAGTGGCAGAGAAAGTCATAAACTGAATCCTGAAGGGAAACACTGGTAGCATTTCTAGAGCTGTCCAGGGCAACGACCAACATGGGTTCAGGACCAGAAAGATATGTCAGTCAAGCTTTATCTAGTTTTATGATTGACTTAGAGGAAGCTTGACAAAGAGTACCATTAGACATAGTTAATCTAGACTTCAAGAACCAAAAAACTCCACACCAACTTAAATTGTTACAACAAAATCCATAGAAATGGAAAATGGAACATTGCAGAACTCTTTATTTACAACTATTAAGAGCTTTTGTTCATAGCACAGTAAACTTCATCAGAACAGTAAATACAATTAAACTCCTCCATTTTATAACATAACTTATTCATTCATTAATAAACCTTAAAGCCCAAACTAAAAATCATATTCCTCTATAAATATCCCCACAAAATGTCTCCATGACTAATAATTAATACCTTTTCAGGAGTTAAAAGTTCCTAAATTATAAAATATATTTCATTTAATGTTGTTCATGTCTACTACCAGGACACTGTTAATAGTTATTTTATCATTAATACCAGAACATTGTTTAGCATTCAGCTTAATATGCCATAATAATTCTCTTCTTTCCAAATGTGGTTCTGTTACCAATCCAACATTATATGGACCTGTTTCTAAAATAAAAAATAAAAATATTTTTAAATTGTTACATCCTTTTGTATGTATAAATAGGGCATTCCTCTCATCTTTTTTTATTAATCAAATATAATTCTCATAAATTTGTACCCTAAGTGAGAGCGGACTGAGTCAGGGGGATCATTTAGGCACACACTAGGTGCTGTCACTTTTTTCTTTTATGCAGCTCTAACTCTGATCAACATGCCTTGTAACACACCCACAGTTTTGCATGCAATGGGCATCAGTGAGAGGGTGTCACTTGGGTCCATGGATGAGATAAGGGCAGCCATACACCCTTGAAGCCAGCACTCCTGTGGCACTTCTGAACACCACTGGGGATTCATCTATGGGAACATCATGTGCTCCCATACCCGTCCTACACCCTGAGGTAAGGTGAGGTGAGACAACTTACCTGTACCACCCATCTCCTCCCCCCACACCAGTTCTAGCAGGTGCCTAACCCACTAGTCACACTTGGGTCACCTGGTTCTTTCCCAAGGCTTTATCCCTCTATGCCAGAAGAGCTGCCACATCCACTATTAAATATTACTACCCCACTCATGTACCATATGTAAGTGGATGACAGTATTTTGGATTGGTATTTATAGAGAATTTGGGCATTTAAATCTTCCAAGTCAAATGTCTGGAAGATTCCACTCACTACTTCTGAAAGCTAGGAGCATATAGAGTTCACTAAGAGATCTGAAATGGTATCAGTTTTGATACTCAGCAACAAATGCTTTTGGAACAATGTTCTTTCACTGCCCAAAAAAGAGATGTCTGCTAATTCATGTACAAAAATTATGTTAATACATAACTGTGGGATTTATGCTGAATCCAGTTCATCAGCATAGAGGACAGCATTCTGTGTCATAGCTGCACTGGTGGACATGGACCGGGGAGTGCAACTTGAATAGTTAATACATATTTAATGTACTAATAGATAACATAGCATTTTTATACAAGCCATACATTATTTTCAATATTATGTTGCAGGGTTATGTCCAGGGTACCCCTCCCTTCCTCCATGAAGTAATACAGCGCTTTAGTGTACTTCTTCCTTACTGCCCAGTCTCCTCCTCCTTTATGTAAAGCATGTTATTGTCTGGGGTTCCCTTCTCTTATAATACTAAATATCTTAATCTTTATTATCAAATTTCCACCATTCCTTATAATACATTTTGAAACATTATTATGCAGGATCTCCCAAAAGGTCAGTTTAACTCAGAAGGTGAACAAATTGAATGTTTTGCCATCACAAAAGCAGTGGCAAGTTCACAATAACTAATATTACAAAAAATGCTCTACCTGCACTGCAGAACAGGGTCTATATTACACTGTCGAATGCTTAAATGTTCGAATCTCTAAAGATCGACCTTTAGAGATCAAACATTTAAGTGTTCAAAAATGTAATAAAAGAAAGAAAAAAAAGGTAAATTGAAAGGGATTTAGCAGGGGGCAAGCCCCCCTGCACCCCTTACACCTCCACTACTTAAATATACCAACTCTGAGATTGCACTTCAGTGCATGGCAGAGCGGAAATGGGAAATTTCCCATTCCCTACACTGTAGCGTGATCTTGGAGTTGGTATATTTAAGTAGTGGGGGGTGCAGGGGGACTTGTCCCCCTGCTTACACCCTTTAGGTTTTTTTGTTTTAGTTTTATTTATTTTTTTTAATTTTTAAAGATATTCGAACACTTAACTGTTCGATCTCTAAAGGTCGACCTTTAGAGATTCGAACATTTATGTGCTCGTTTATCTAATATAGACCCACAGAACAGCAGTGACTGTGAACTAACTTCCTGCTCAATAAAAGCCTGTTCGTATATGCTTTAACTTTCCTTCACAGTGTCTCTTAAAAGTGCATTTCAACATGGAATATCCCAGTTTGTTAATGTATTTTCTAATAAAGCCAACTCTTTTTTGTGTAATGTGCTAAACTAATAGGTCTTTTAGAAATAAAGTCTGTCCTAATTATGTGTCTTATCACAGTTGATAACTTCCTGCAAAACAAAATTATATGAATATATTCATGGACTGTGACTGTGTTGTATATTTCTTTAACTTATGGGTATTGTACTCCCATTCAGCAAACCTATTTCTTTTTCATTCATCTGATAGCTAATTTCCATTTCTGAAACAAGATCTAATAATGCTCTATAACATACTTTAAATGACAACCATTAGCATATGTCATATTTCTGTTACTGTTTTTCTAAAGGTACCTCTGTCGATTCTGACATCCATTTTCTACTACAATATTAACATTCAAATGTACTGTACAAGTCTGATTACATACAAGTAGCTTTAAAAGTAACATCACTTTTTCTTTAAATACATACTTCAAGAACAAGTTCATCTGTTTCTATGTTCTCAGTATAACCGTTAATATCCATACAGAGTCTTAAACAGCTTTATATGATGAGTTAAATGAATGAACTTGAGATTACCACCCATCTTCTGTGATGTCTACTCTTCACTGTTTGTGCTCTGGTATGAGAAATTTAAAAATATGTAACCACAGTAAGGGGTTCTTATTTCTAAAAGTTATGCACGAGCAGTCGAGCACCTTTCACTGCTACCAATTCCGAATAGAAAAACGGCCACACAATGAAGTCCAAAGATAACTCACTTGGTTATTAATCAAGTGAGTTATCTTCAGACTTCATGTGGCCGTTTTTCCATCCAGAATTGGTATTATTGTGCTTTGTTTTGTTTTAGGTTACCGTTTGTTACAGGTGTACGGCCCAGACTGCAGAATCCTTTATAAACGCATCCTATGAACATCTTCAGGAATGCATGGATCATGCGATCCCAAATAAAACCAAGACCCAATCCTCCAAAGGCAGACGTCCTGTCTGGTGGACCCCAGCCATAAACAAACTATACAATAGAAGGAGGAAGCTACTAAATGATAGAGCAAAATCCCAAAAAGGGAAGGCATCACTGATCAGTATTAGCAAAAAACTACGGGCACACATAAAATTGTCTAAGGCCAGCTTCGAGAGAAAAATTGCACAGGACACTAAGGATAATCACAAGGCTTTCTTTAGTTATGTTAGGAACCTGGGTGGTAATTCCCAGATATGCTCAGAATTAGTCCAAAATGACAAAAAATACACCGAACCCACAGACATTGCCAACATCCTAGCTGACAGGTTCAGCGCAAACTTCTCCCCCCCACCAAAAGGGCAAATATCTATCCCAGCAGAGTGCTGCCCCACTGACATCTCAGATGCTCAGGTAAGAGCTGCCCTCTCCAAAGCAAAAAACACAGCATCAATGGGACCAGACGGTGTCCCGGGCTGCGTCCTACATGAACTCCAAGAAGAGCTAAACCCAAACATAAAACTACTGTTCAATCTCAGCCTTACTACAGGATATGTGCCCAAAGAGTGGCTTACAGCAACAGTGGTCCCTCTCTATAAAGGTGGTGCCTCAATGGATCCTGGAAACTATCGCCCCATAAGCCTGACTAGCTTGGTCTGCAAAGCTATGGAAAGGGTCATCATGGACCTCATAAATAAAGATATTGGAGACCTACAAACACTGGATCCTACCCAGTTCGGCTTTGTTAAGGGCAGATCCTGCCTCTTAAACCTGGTTGATTTCTTTGAAACAGTCACCAAGGCCATTGACGAGGGGAAGGTGGTCCACACAGCCTACCGGGACCTCGCAAAAGCCTTCGATACAATACCTCACTCGGGCATTATAGATAAGCTCACCAGCTTAAATATAAACCCCTATGACACTAGATGGATTGCAAATTGGCTCAAGGACAGAACCCACATGGTTAGAATTGCTGGAGCCATGTCAGACTCCAAACCAGTTACAAGTGGTGTCCCACAAGGCTCAGTCCTGGGACCTCTCTTGTTCGGTATATATTTCTCGGAGGTACAGGCCAACACGGAAGGACTGTGGCTGACCAAGTTCACAGATGACTGCAAACTGGGTGCCATAATCGACTCTCCAGCCGACACAAGCATCCTCCAAAAGGGCCTCATAGAAACAGACAACTGGTACCAGAGCCATGGCCTCAAGCTAAATGCCAAAAAGTGTATAGTCATCCCCTTTGGCAAAAACAAAGTGCCCAGAAATTACCACATAGGTGGTAATCCATTACAGAAGAAGTAATTAGGGACTTGGGGACCCAAGTTGATAGCAATCTCTCATTTGACAACCACGTGGCCAAAGTGGTTAGAAAAACATTTTATATAGCCCACCTAATCATGAAGGGATTCACATCTAGATCAGGGGACGTCATCGTGCCTCTTTACTCATCCCTCATCAGGTCCATAATTGAGTACAATGCTCCTTTTGGGATGTACCTTACCAGACACCTGCAGCAACTGGAAAGACCCCAAAAGTACCTCACCAAGAGGATCAAAGGGCTCAAACAGATGCCGTATGCTGCCCGGTTAAAGAAACTCCAGCTCTACTCAGTGGCATACCACCTGTTCAGAGGCGATCTGTGCCTGACGTATAAAGCCATGTCCAACCCAGAATTAATGGATATGCTGCACCTCAGAAAATCCAAATCCCATTGAGCTACGCGCTCGAGAGACTTGAACCTCAGCACTGAAATGAATAGGACATGCTGGAGGGACAGATTCATAACCCAGAGGCTCCCTTCACTCTGGAATAAAATCCCAGTCCAGGTTAGGCAGAGTCCCTCATTGACTCTCTTCAAGAGGAATCTTGATGAGTGGATGGGAGATCATAGGTTTACCCCGGGTATCACTTCTGTGTCACTGTTAGACAGAGGCACAGTATACTAACCTCGAAAAAGGGCATAGCAAAATAAATTTAAAATGGGTGGTGAAAGCCAAACACATTCTGGCTAGGCTTATAAATGCCCTAGGGCAGATAGCCTAGTATGAACCTATGAACCTATAAGAGTTGCAGCCAGGCTTGCAGCAAAAAAAAAAAAAAAAAAAAAAAAAAACTCAAGGGTACAGAGCCGAGTCCAGCACCTACCTCAGTTTATGTATCTCATCTTCTTCTTTTCCTCTCTCTGACTGTAGTGCAAGCCCTCCCTTAGCCAAGACAAAAAAAATAAAGTTGTTTAGCTTTCTTTTACCAAGCACCACCAACGACAATGACAGGGTAAGATCCACTGAATCCAACGGTCCCAACCTCTTAGACAAGACAAGTACAGTACTACTGTGCTAGTGCTACTGATTGTTTCTCGCTCTCTTTTTGAGAAGAGAGCGAGAACCAATCAGTAGCAATCCAGCTATCCACGTCACGTACGTGCCTGCGGATGTGGCAGTCCAAACCCCCTTGTAATTTACGGTGCAGTTAAACTGCATAGACTTCTGGGCATCACACTAATGCTTTTTCTTTACTCTGGAATGCCTTTTACAGCAGTCAGATAGTAGATACTACGTTCATTCATGAGTATAGGGCATTTGCTTTAGGCCTGTTATTCTTTTAGTGAGTTATTTCTACAGCCTTTCCAGTTGTTGCAGATGTCTTGAGAGGTACATATCAAATGGGGCACTGTATTCTAATGAGGGATGAGTACAGTGGGACAATGACCTCCTTTTTTCTGGATGAAAAGCCCTTAGTGATGAGGTGTGCCACATAGAAGGATTTCCTGACTGTTGTGGTGATGTGGTTATTGAAGGTGAGACCACTGTCTACCTGTGTCCCTAAGTCTCTTATCACACTTTCGGTGTTTAGTGTACTGCCACCTATGTGGTAATTCACGGGTACATGTTTATTCCCAAAGGGGATAGCTATACATTTCATGGCATTGAGCTTGAGCTCTTGGCTCTGGCACCAAGCATCTGTTTCTGTAAGGTCCTTTTGTAGAATATCCACATCATTTTTGGATTCAATAATGGCTCCCAGTTTGCAGTCATCTGATAACTTTGTTAGCCAGAGTCCCTTAGTGTTGGCTTGTACTTCAAAGAAGTAGATGCCAAACAAGAGCGGTCCCAGGACTGAACCCTGAGGTACTCCACTTGTCACTTGTCTGGAGCTAGATTCGGAGTCGGCTACTTTTACAGTGTGGGTTCTGTCAGTAAGCCAGTTGGCAATCCATCAAGTGATGTAGGGATTAATGCCCAGCTTAGTAAGTTTGTTTATGATTCCAGAGTGGGGGATGGTGTCAAAGGCCTTGGTGAGGTCCAGATAGGCTGTGTGGACCACCTTACCTTTGTCCATGGCTCCATAGACTGATTTGAAGAAGTCAATCAGGTTCAGGAGACAAGATCAGCCCTTCACAAACCCAAACTGCATGGGGTCTAGTGTTTGAAGGTTGCCAATGTCTTTGTTTATAAGTTCCATGATAATACATTCCATGGCCATGCAGATCAGGCTTGTCAGACTGATGGGGCGGTAGTTCCCGGGATCCAAGGTGGATCCCGCCTTGTGGAGTGAGATAACTGTAGCTGTGCGGCACTCAGTGGGCACAAAGCCTGAGGTGAGGCTATGATTAAACATGACACTTAGATGAGGTGCCAGTTAATTTTGTAATTCATGTAGTACATAGCCTGGGATGTCGTCTGGTCCAATGGATGCTGTATTCTTAGCTTTGGAGAGTGCATTTCTTACCTGTGTGGCCATTATTACTGGAATTTGACAATCTTTCAGTATTGAGATGGGCCCTATGTGGGGATTAAGCTAGGTTTTTCAGATGGAAAGAATATCGGGCTTGTTATGTAGAAGCCAGGCATGAAGGTTTGGAATTTTGTTACATAGGCTCTGAGCATTTAGAGCTGAGAAGTGGATGGCTTTGCCTGTTGCTTGGGGGTTGGATGCAGCGTGGTAGAGGGGCCTGGATTTGCGTGGATGTCCCTGGAGAGAAGGCTAGAGATAAGATGATGGATAAGATACGTATGAGGTATTTGGTTTCTTTGGGGTGTAGTATACAGGTAGAGAGTTTTGTGGACATTAGACTAGTGTAGTTGGGAACAGTGTTTTTAGAGTTAGGTAGGAGTCTATAGGGGAAGAGCATGTTAGTGTTGAGGGGGTAGAGACTGGGAGATATATGAGTAACAGTAGATTTGTACTGTGTAGAGGATAGGGTAGTGGTGTGAAATGGCGGGAGTGGTTTGCATTAGTAGGTTGGGTGATATAATTTAGGTAATTTAAGGCAATTATAAGTATTATTTGAGTAAGTAGAGATAAAGATTTGAGGGTCATTAGAGTAGAAGTAGGGGGTGAGTTTAGTTGTGAAGTCAGTTTGAGTTAAAGATTATGGTTTAGGTTAATTAGTAGTTTATCAGGATAAGTTGTGTTTGGCAGTAAACTCTGAAAGGCAGGCTTACTATAATGGGTGAACTGAATGTGGGAACTGTGGGAGGTGATTTTGGACTTATGATGGGTAGTTTGGATTGGATGGTGGAAGTGGTGGGGATGGCTAGCTAAATATAAGTGTAAGGGTATTGGGGGTGGGTGGGATATGGGGGTAGGGTAGGGGAACAGAGCGGGTAGAACCAAGGAAAGGAAGAATCAAGGTCAAAAGTGAAAAACAATCAGTGGAGTGTAAGGTAAGTTCAGACAAAAGTACGCAAGGGGTAATGGATATTCTAGCAGTGGAATAGGGAAAGGATTAGAATGGTTCAAAGAGGTAAAATATGGCACCACAGGAAGGAAGGCAAAGTTAAAGAGTCTGGGGGAGGGGTTGGAAAGAAAAGAAAGTGAAAGAAACTGGGGAGGGGTTAGAATAGAGACTGGAGATGGATACCACAGTGGCCTAGCTGGTTGGAACCAGTACTGACAGGGTCAGGTCAGCAGTGTGAAACAGCACTGAAACAATTAGAAAGGAAGCAACTGTGAAAATCAGAGTTGAAGAGGGATGAGAGCAAGCCAGAGATGGAAAAGTTGCAGATATAAGTTTAACAAAAGGAGACAAAGGGAACAGAAGATATACTAGGGGTTAAACAACACTCTACGGTGTGGCTGGCAACATTAAAGTGACATATACTGGAACTACTGAGAGTTAAAACAGCATTAAACTAAAAGCTATTGGTACTATTAGTTAAAACAACAAGGAATGTGGTAGACTGCTGGCATTGTGTTGCCACCTGGTGGCCAAAGTAAGTTACTACAGCCAGAAAAAACTAACCTGTGTGTATGCTCATCTGCCCTGTAATAATACTTTAAATAAGGAGCAGCTTATTTTTTTAAAAGCAGATAGTTTTAAAAACAGATTCGGAGTGCGGATAAATTGCAATAGAAGGAACAACTACAGTTTAGAAAGCTGTGCTTTTAATTTGTTTTTGGAGCTGCTTCAGGCAGGTAACTTAACCAGATTTATAGTCTTTCACAAGGTATTTTGCTGAGTGAGTCAGTTGTGTAGGGGATGACCACAGAGTGTTTAACCCATTGGGAGAAGAATTTAGAAAGCTGTGCTTTTTAGTTTGTTTTTGGAGTTGCTTCAGCCAGGTAACTTAAGCAGATTTATACTCTTTCACAAGGTATTTTGCTGGGCGAGTCTGTTGGGCAGGGGATGACCAGTGGGTGGGGAAACCATAAGTTTACCCCAGTCTGGCACTCATGTCTCTGTTAGACAAAGGCAGCCAGTAAATGCTAGACCACCCAAGCACAAGCCTACATATGCTTCTTAAAATGATCTTGGGTACCAAAAATTGAACGATAGATTTGAGAACCATGGCTAGGCTTAAAAAGACCCAAGAGGTCATTAGCCTTGTATATGCCTATGAACCCATATGAAAGAGCAGTTAGTGCTTGGAATTGTTTGCTGGATTTTATGGAGGAATATGGCTTAATAGAGATTTTCAGGGAGTCATGGGACAAATAGAAAATCTGAAAGAGGAGCATTGGAAGCAGGTGCAGACTCCTGTGTGAGTATAACATACCCTGGTAAGATAATGTAATCATAGGATCATAGGAGGTTACTAGGCTATTGACTGAGAGGTCATTTCAAGCCTAGCCGTTTCATCCTAATGTAATACCATAGATACTGTATTCAGTACCTACAATTGTATTTAGTAAAGACTGCCCATGTCCAGGAGAATTGTGGGCTCTATCCCTGGTAAGAATTTATGGTGCCCCATCCACTTATCCAGGTTCCTTTTGAACAGTGTCATAGAGTTGCTCTGCTTCACATGAATTGGAAGCCTATTTCAAAGATGCAGCAGTTGCTGTGAGACAAATCTGTCCCTCCAGTGGGGGCTATTCAAGTCGAAGGCCATATTTAGTTTCATGGAACAGGTAGCTCTAGTCCCATTTGATTTACAGATGTGCAGCAAATTCATTAGGGTTGAGTTGGAGTTGGAGATTCCTTTGTAAGCCAGGCATAAGTCTCCCCTAAGAAGTCTATATGATACAGAGTATAGTGATAGGGACTTTAGTTGGTCTGTGTAAGGCACATGCTGGATTCCCTTGATCTTCTTAGAAATTTCTGAGGTCTGTCCAGTTGCTGCAAGAGCTTTGTACAGTACACACCAAAAGGCGTTATACTCAATTATTGGCCTGATTAGTGATGAGTATAGAGGGGTTAAAACCTTCTTTGCTCTATAGATGATGCCTTTGCTAATCAAGTGTGCTATGTAGAAGGCCATCCTTACTACAGTAGACAGATGCTGATTTAAGTTAAAGTTAAAGTTGCAGTCTACTTGTGATGCCAGTTGCCTTACCACTTCATTGGATAGTATGAAGGGACATTGTTTTTACCAAAGGGAATGATGATGCATTTTGCATTCAGTTTGAGACCATGACTGAGGCACCAGTCGTTGGTCTGTGTAAGACCCTCCTGAAATATACTGACATAATTTGGGGATTCAGGAATTGCACCCAGTTTACAGTTGTCCACAGACATGCTCAACCACAGCCCCTTAGCTTTGGCCTGAACTTCTGAGAAGTATATACCAAGCAGTGCGGGTCCAGCACTGACCCTTGTGGCACCCCACTGGTGACATGTCTGCTAGTCTATGTGTGACCAGTTTGTGAGCCAGTAGGCAACCCATCTTCCAACAAAGGGGTTTACATTCAGTTTGCTACATTTATCAGTAATACCTGAGTATGGGATTGTGTCAAAGGCCTTTGCCAAGTTTAGGTATGCTATGTGCACAGATTTGCCCTTGTCAGTGGCCCTGGTCACATTTTCAAAGAAATCCACCAGGTTTAACAGGCAGGATCTGCCATTGACAAAGCCGAATGGGTTTGGAGGTTGCCTATGTCTTTATTTATGAGGTCCATGATGAAACATTCCATGGCCTCACAGATGAGGCTGGTCAGACTTATGGGTCTATAATTCCCTGGGTCTGTTGCTAAGCCACCTTTGTGGAGGGAACTAAGGGTTGTTGTTCTCCATTCCACAGGAACAAAGCCTGTGGATAGGCACTGATTGAGCAGGGTACTTAATGGTGATGCTAGTTCATGCATTAGTTTGTCTAGAAGATAGCCTGGGATGCCATGTGGTCCTATAAAGGCTATTTTAGACAAGGCTTTAATGGCCTGCTCTTCAGATATGTAGGGTTGGGGGAAGTTGAGGGCAAGGTTTGTGATAAGTTTGAAGGGGATATGGGAGTGAAATTTTCAACACATCTGTCCGCAGGTTTGCTATCTCTGCAGGATCAGTGTGTGTGATACCATTAGTCACTAGTTCAGCACATGCTTGAGTCCTACCTTTAAAGCTACATACATAGCTGTAAAAGGCCTTATGGTAATCCTTGGATGTGATTGCTAGATTTTTCTCAAAGTTACCCTTAGAGGATTTGACATGTTGTCTTATTTGCCTGTTGAGGGTGAGGAGGGTGCTTTTCCATTGTTGGAGCCTCACCTTAGTTTTCTTAGCCAGCAACATTTTGCATTTTTTGTAAAGTTTATTGATGCTGGATGTCCACCAGGGTGGCTTGTTTTTACTTGGGGCTCTGGCGTTGATTCTCTCTGGAACAGCTGAGTCTATACACTTATACAAGTGATTGTACAGGGTTTCATTGTAAGCTCTGGTGTAGTTACCACTTCCAGCTGGTTGTGGGACTTGGAATGCATGTATACCTTCCCCTAGGAGGATATAGTTTCCCTTGGTGAAGTTTTTTAGTCTGACTTCACCCTTTGTGAGTTCTGGTGTTAATGCCAGTTCGAAGGTGACTGATTTGTGATCAGATTTAATGAATGAGGGTCTGACATTTGTGATGGTGCATCTGTTTGTCATGTTAGTGAGGACCAGATTAAGTATGTTTGTTCCTCTTGTTGGGGTTTGAACAATTTGTTCCAGGACATTTGAGTTAACAAAGTCAACGAGCTTTTGCACAAGTATGTTAGGGCTACAGTAGGTTTACCAGTTGATGGTGGGATAATTGAAATCCCCCATGACCAGAGTGTTTGGCAAAATTTGGATTGACTCCAGTTTGGTCAAGTAGGCCTAATATACATCATGATTCATGGAGGGGACTCTATAACTAGCTATGACTTGAATGGGGCTCTTATCCACAGTAATCTGAACTTGGAGTAACTCCATGCAGTTGTCCTGTCTGAAAAGTCAGGAGGTGAATTTATCTCTAATGTAGATAGAAACACCTCCTCCTTTGGTTCTCACACATTTGTCTTGCAGTCTGAAGGTGTGGAAGGCATTGTAGCTTTGCAAGGCCGGGGTGCTCTCTGAAGACTTGAACCAGGTTTCTGTGACTGCACAGACATCTACATCTTCTAGTAATAGAAGTGCTTCCAGGGTGTGCAGTTTTTGGTTTAAGCTACTAGCATTTAGCAACATAACCCTTACTTTGTTAAGATTGGCAATTTTCATGTTGGCAATTTTGTTTTTGAGACCTTGCCTAAAAAAAGGCACTGTGAGGGAGGCAAGAGCCTTTGCCCACATCCGTAAGCCTTGTGCCAGGTGCAAACTGTCTCTGACAAAGCAGCGAGGTTTGTAAATCATGTCATCCCTGACTGACAGAAACTGGATCCCCTATGAATGACACCAAAAACTAAGCCAATTATTGAAATCAATCATTTTTTGTTTATACTGTGGCATCATTCTAGATGAGGGGGGTATGCTGCTCACACCTAGGGATATACATGTCTGGGACACATAGTCAGAGAGCTCAATCATGTCTCTCTTCATATAGTCCAATGAGGTACATCTCAGGTCATTCACTCGAAATGAGCTATGACTGAGTCATAATGGTACTTATTGCAGAGAGACCTGAGTGCATGCATGATCTGACGAATCCTGGCACTGGACAGGCAGCTGACCGTGACTTTCTCCTTGTCTAACCTGGTGAGTGGAACATACATGTGTCTCACTATGGAGTCTCCAGTGACAAGAAAATTTGTTTTTTGAGTGTTACACCTTAAGGGCTTGGTAGGTGAGACACTGGTGTTGCTACATGTCTTGGGTGCTGTGGAAACTGTGTTAGTTGTAGCTGGCTTGTGTTTTGGAAGTCTGATGTTTTGGTAAATTTTTTGAGAGAACCTTTGCATATGTAGATTTATGTGTTAGATGCATACTATGCGTATGAATAGTGGTATCTGATTTTCTAAGAGATCCAGCCCATCTCTTCTATATGGTTAAACTTGTGATGACAAAATGGGTCAAAATATTGCAGTCAAATAACTCCCTAAAAAGTATTCCAAATGTGTATTTATAAATTATGCCAGAATTATATCAGTAGTGGTGTTTTAAGAATAGTCGTGTAGAGTAGCATGTGCAATGTATTCAGTTTTCTCTGAAATGCCCCTTATCTCAATATGTTGGTTCAGTTCTGGATAATAAACAGTATGTAAATAACCTTAACATGGGAATTTCTATCAAAATGACTTTTGCTGTTAACCTTTCAGTTAGTGTTTCACATACATTGAATTTGTGTGCTGCTGTTAATACAAACTACTCTGATGGAAGAGTGCTAGAGTCACTTCTTACAAGTATAGCTTTTATTATGTCAGCCATTGGACTATACAGACAGCTTTATTATTATGCATTCTAGTAACAGTACAGAGTCAAAGTTAAAATAAATTACCAGGTAAGAATCAAATCCCTTCAATTTCACCTTAGTACCTATGCTGTTACTGGTGGAAAGATATGCCTTATTTGTAACTTGTGGAATAAATCACTCATGCTTTGAAACTGTCTGCTACTTTGCATGTAGTACAGTTGTAAAATCAAGAAACAAAAGGAAATACATCCGAATAAATATCAATAACATGGTAGGGAATGATTGTAGATAGACTAAATTACCATTTAATTTGAGAGAAACAATTATAATCACAAATTTTAAAAAAGTTGCTCAATTTGTTTGTGTGCAACAGAAAATAAATGCTTGACTCAATATCTGCAGCAGACCTTGTTTGTTTTCTTCTCAGTGCAAAGAGGCATGAATGAGATAAGTACTCGTGTACAATTTTGCAAAGTCCTCACTTCCTGCTTATGATGTATGATAATCTATCCCCCTTACTTCATCAAATAAAGTTAATAATAATAAGCTAAGTCCATTGCAATGATGTGGATGAAACTGAAGTTGTTAATTATTCATAAATATCAGTGGCTGTAATTACAGGAAGACATTATGCTTACAGGTATGCACATTTTATGTTAATTAAATTAAATTAAATGGAATTTTTTGGCCAGTTTGACACTGAAATACATAACTCTAACTGCTATTGCCCAGATTTTTGATGTCTGTAGGTTGTCAGTTATGCCAATGATGCTTGATTTGCTAAAGATGAATATAAACATTTGATATAGTAAGAATGTTGCTAAACAAGAATAAATACACATTGTACTTGATATATATTATCTCTGCACTTTTTATCTATGATTACCATTCTAAATAAGGTTTGATCAATATCTGATACTTGCTCTTTGAATGCATTCAATAATGGGAGTGCATCGAACAAGATAATGTAAAACACCTTAACAAACTCTGTTTTTCGGGGCGATAATTGAACCAATGCCTGTCTATTAGTGGTTTTCTGAGGTTTTTGTCCTCTAGTCCACTTTCTGGACTTGCTTCTCTAAACCAGGCTTGTGATACTTATGTTGTTGCTCTCTGATGACCTGTTAAATTTTAAAATATCTGACCTGTTCCAAAGGTTCATTAGAAACTTTATACCATAAAAGGAAACACATTGGATTAAGGTTACTATTGTGGAGGAGGCAGGTGAGATGTTATTTTAGTTATTAGTTACCAGTAAAAAAAATGCAAAATAACATTATGTGTTTATAATTAAATCATCTTTGAAAATGGTATTTATGCACGACAGAGGACAAAACAGAATACAGTTATCTGCTTGATCTTTCCAGTTTCTTGGCTTCAGTAATCTGGACTGTTACGACCACTGCTGTCCTGAAGTCTACCTATGATGGAGGTATCATCTGTTCTGCAGAACCTGCTCTAAGTGGTTCATTTTTGAACAACAAAGTAATATATAATTACCTGTAACAACTAACACTAAATATCCTTTATAGAAATAGTACAGCATGCCTTCGAGAGTAACAATGTTAAGAGCTTTACAGATTTTTCAGACTCATCTGTGTAAAAAAAAAAGTATATATATTTAGCTCAGAAAGAAGGCAGTTTTAATAATAACAAACTGCTACATTCATCTATTAATGAACCGTTTCTGTATTGCAACATTTACTGGTATTAAACTACATGGAATACTGATTTTTCTTTATTCCTGTTAATAGCATTTCTATGATACAGATTCATCACAGTAACAAAAGAACAGCCAAAACTCCAAATAAAATGAAAGTGGTAACAGAGTAAGCAGTATCTTATCTTACCCCCAAATTTCTGTTCCCGTTAGAAGCCCAAAAGTAAATTAGACTGAACTTTACTAAGGTGAGTGATAATTATAGGACCAGCAAGCAACAATCAAACATTTAATGATCACAAGACAAGAATTTCTACAGTGGACTGGATTTTGAATATAATTACAGGCATCCAATTATACTTCTAATCCGTTGGCAGTTTTACCTTTTTAATTAGATGGTTTGCATGGTCCATGTAGCTAATAGGTTCACCTTATGTCATTGACTTTCTGCCAGATGACTGCTGTTCATTTAACTGTAAATTAAAATGAAAAGGTTATTAGTTGGTATCATTGAATAAAGTGCCATAGGTGTATATACAAGCTTCTTCAAAATAATTTTAGCTGTATAAGCATTATTTATAAGTATGTGCCATTCACAAAAATTATATACTGAGACCAGAAGGCATCATTACTGTGGGATCAGTTATCTATTTGACCATTCCAGTTTTCTGTACTACTATTGTAGCATGATATTTCTTTCAGTATGCTGGATGTTGGACAAATTATTGATGTTTAATCATATATTTCTACAAAAATATGCATCAATAATCTGTCCAGCATCCAACTTATTTCAATGGCAGCTTCTCTTCTGTTTAGATTATTTTACTGCCTGTGATGTTTTTCTTTTATTAATTGTGGTCTAATATGTGTTGCTGTAGAAGAACACAATAAAGTATTTTATATAACCATTTCAGAGTTTAAAAGAGAGAGGAATGAGTTTGTGATGTTCAAGAATGTACATGTGTGTGTGTGTGTGTGTGTGTGTGTGTGTGTGTGTGTGTGTGTGTGTGTGTGTGTGTGTGTGTGCATGTGTGTGCATGTGCATGCGTGTGTGTGTGTGTGTGTGTGTGTGTGTGTGTGTGTGTGTGTGTGTGTGTGTGTGTGTGTGTGTGTGTGTGTGTGTGTGTGTGTGTGTGTGTGTGTGTGTGTGTGTGTGTGTGTGTGTGTGTGTGTGTGTGTGTTTGTGTGTGTGTGTGTGCTGTTGTAGAGCGATACGTCCCACAGTTAAAGTACTAGCAAATAGTTATTCCATTCATGTGATACTAACTAAAGCTGACACATTTCTTTCAAATACAATCATTTTTTGTATCATTGTGGTGAAAGCTTTGAAAAGTCAACATTTCAACCACTACTTTTACTTATATATGGGTGGATGTACTGATAATGATAAAAACAACCAAAGATTGACTTTGCAAATGCTGACACACTACTACGCATGCATCAATCGACAATGTTGGCAAATACAAAGCCTGTAAAACCAAGAATAGTTTATGTACTAATTCTGACCTGAGAATTGAGCAATCTCACACACCTATTGCTCATCTGTTTAGTCAACCCAATTTCTGTGGCTAAACAGATGTAAGCCAAAGATAGTGCCAACCAAATTCAGTCCACCCATATGAGCATATACTGTTATTAGATTATGAAATACAATAAATTAACTATCCTGAAAAGTTTGAAGAAACCCATATTCATATATAAGGCACTATTACAACAGATTTGAAAAATGATATGACAAAAGAAAATTTAACACAGGAAATCCACTAGGACAGAATTCTACAAACAGCCTCAGTAACAACAAGCAGTCAAATCATGATGTATATTGCATGGCAGAATGTTCACAGCGATCAAAATCCTTTTGTAGAATAAGTTATTATCCCTTATCTCCTGTTCCACTTTGCAGTTATTATGATGTCCTGTATCTAGAAGCTTGGAACTATAAAAATGTATAGCAAATTATATATCTGACAGTGTGTTCACTGTGGTTCCCCCCTTATGTGTAAAATCATACAGAAACTTGTACCATGTTGCCAGTCAGCATCTGTATAATTTGCTTGCATTGGTTATTTTTATACATTTAGTAATACCATGCAGTATAAAACATAATGAATGACCATTGACGGTTAATTATGAAACAAACACCTCAGTGAAGCCAGATTACACTCCTGGCCTGGTAACATCTCAAGACTATTAAATATCCATTGAATATCACATCAACTATCCCTTATTTGAGAATATGTACAAAATGACATCAGAGAAGAAATTGTAATATGCAAGACAAAAGTTTTCTGTAACATCTGCCAACAAAGAGAGGAGGAAAAGAAGAGGAAGAGGAAGAAGCATACATTTCCGTAGCTTTCATTTGAATATTTAAGTTCTAACAATATCAAAAGAACTTCTGGAGACAATTTTCAGGAGAAAAACTGTTTCAGAGTTTTGTGTCCAGTAAAAATGTCTTTTTCTGATTTGACCATGGAGGACGATAAACTATACGTGGTATATTTCCCATCACTGAATTCTACAGGTGGTATTCATATTTCCATACTATACATACGTGTAAGATAAATGTGCAAATCACTGATGATATTTAAATGTCTGAAATGCTGATGTGCACTATTGTTTTTTGATGTTCTTAGGCCTATGAAGGGCAGTCCAATACAATTTCACAAACCTGACTGTCTGAAGTGGGGTATGAAAAATACAGAAATAAGTGAAAGATGCACACTTTTGTGTACATGTTGCACATGTTCATAAATTCACAAATGCTTTCATATATTTTTGTCAGTCAGCTACAAGCAGAGAGTTGTGTCAGCGTCATGAGAACTTTCCATGAGAGCGTGAGCTGATTCACAATGGTTGCCAGAAGAATATCAGAACTTTATAGGCTTTTACTTCACTGTGAAGGTGGGTAGAAAAGAGGGTTATGGAAGTATTAAGAGTACTGACAGTTACATAAAACACAGACAAGACAGACAGGAACACTGTGTTGGGTTTACAAATCAAAGGAGAGACAGGGGTACAGAAGGTGGACAGACACAAATGAGAAAGGGATGAGTCCCTTGCAGTGCTCCCACACCAGTCTGCAGGGTCTCACAATGTTTCCTACCCTGATGTTTCTAGGCAGAGTGGTCCCATTGGTTGAGGCCTTTGGTAACTCAGTGGTTGGAGCCAACCAGGACAGCGAGTCTTCCACGTGCTAAAGAAGACTTTGGTGTGGGCCCCACTGCCTCTTTATTTTCCTCTCCATTGCAACCTCCCCTATGTTCTGAAGCTCAGGATGTCGGCTTTCCAGGCTGCCACACTGTTGGGTGCTCACAGGGGTGCAGCCACCATTCCAACCCTGTAGAGCATTCCCAAGATGGGCAGGGGGTGGTGGCAATCTCTTCATCACTTAGCTGGACTGCATTCAACATGCACCAGGCACTTCTGAATTTAAAGAAGAGACAAAACGCAAGATAGGAAAAGGAATCATAAATGTTTCATTGGAAATTCTTTTATTTCACAGAGAAAAATTAGAACAGTAATATTTTTATTCAGTACTTGTAAACTGACAGCAGTGAAATATATGATAATTTATTATCATAGCAAAATGAACTGATATGTACAGATCTACTTAGTGATATGTTGGCACTGCAGCACATGATATCTTTGTAATTATCCTAATCATAACTGCAGAAAAACAAGCATTTCTGGAGTATTTTGTTGATGTTTTTTTTTTATTTTTTGCATACTCAGCAACATGATAACAGTGCTGGATTTCATACATTTGTAATGTACCAGTATCATACCCTCATTACAGAAATAATCTGCATTTCCTGACTACATTTTCTTGGTCTCACAATGACATTTTAAAACTTATGATTTCTGTTTGATTAATATGTAGTTTTTTTTGTTGATGGTAAATCATACTTACTCAGTAGAGGAACCAGCTAAGTCTGCCTCTCATCTACACTGTGGAAATAAGAAAAAAAATGAAGGGATTAATGAGAATGATTTCATTTCCTTCAATGCCTGCTGAATACTTAATATTTTTAACTACAGTTCTTGTACTGTGATCTAATTTGTATAATCTTTCCCCCCATGTATTTGTTATTGGAATGAGACATACCTCTCAACTGTACTGAATTCCTCAGTATTTACCTGTTTGGAGGTCAAAATAATGGGGGTGCCACTAATTCTTGAGTGGTCCCCTTCAATTCCGAATTTGTTTCTTTCTTTCTTTTTTTTTTAATTTTTATTTACCAGTTTAAATAATGGATGACGTTACAACACATCACAGCAACGTACAAGGGCATGCATGGTGACATCACCTTAATGAAGCAGAGGACTGCCTGTTGTCAGACTCATTTAGAGACTCTCAGAACTTCTCTATAATTTGGATTGCATTAACAGCAGCAGAGCAGACTCAGCGGAGCAGACTGGAGCTGTACTGCATGTGCACTGTGCACAGTTTTATTTAAGTTAGTTAACTTCTGCAGAAGGAAGAGTCAGTCCACCCATGCCCTCACTACATGATGGAATCCATATCCATTACTTTTTCAACCTCCTCCAGGTAAGTAAAAAGAAAAAAAAACATGCATTGTACGTATCGCTGTCCTCATTACAATTAATGGTCATTTAGTTTTTTTTTTTTTTTATTGGAACCTGTCTTACAGCTTTTTCTGAGATGTCACACACAGTGTCATAGCTAGGGGGCAGAGGGGCGGTCTGCCCCAGGCAGCACTTTTGGAACTGTTAAGGGCTCTTTAAGAATGATCCAGCTCACACTGTCTTGTTCTTCCAGTCAGGTCCTGTTCTTCCTGCTGCACTATTTGTTCAAATACAGTACAGCAAAAGCAAGTTACAATTCATGGATTGCAGCTGCCAACGACTGTTCAACAAGCAAGTTTGCTTAAGTAAGGGGAGTTATTATTCCTGCCACAATTCACGGAATGTGTATTGCCGTTATTATTGCAAGTGCAGAGCTTGCTGCCATTACTATTGCAAGTGCAGAGATTGCTGCCATTACTATTGCAAGTGCAGAATTTGCTGTTATTACTATTGCAAGTGCAGAGTTTGCTGTGTGTGTGTGTGTGTGTGTGTGTGTGTGTGTGTGTGTGTGTGTGTGTGTGTGTGTGTGTGTGTGTGTGTATGTGTTTAAAATGCCCCAGTTAGGTATACCTGGTGGATAGTGTTACGCAGGCCTAAACCTTAGGTACAAAGTCACAAGAGCCTGAATTCTCTACCCATACCACCACTTCTGATTCAAGGAGTTGAGTCCATAGCTCTCAACTGTCCAGGTGTACCTCATACTTTTGGTCTGTTCCTCTTAAAATTTGTGGTTTTATGGCAAATCAGTGAGAACTAAATTCACTAAATAATGATAGCCATTTAAGTTTCAGTCAGTCTTCCTATTTTTCAGGAAATGCGTGGTAATTTGGTAACACAAAACATTTTATTCTAGCAACTTTCTGAGATTATACAAGCAATGTTTAAAATGTGCCTCTGGTTTTGGGCCTTTATTGCCCCCACAATAAATGTTGGCTTTTTTCAGATTTCTTGTGCTGTAAAGTTGAGAGATATAGTTGAGTGTCAAATGGATTTTACAAGGAGCTGAGAGCTTCAGGGGAAGAGAAGTTTAGTGCTGGTTATGCCTAGTCTGTTTGCATTGTTAGTAGCACAACAAGTAGTATATTTGCTTTTGATGCAGAAGGCTGTGGGTTCTACTCCCACAGTATGTAGATGGATTGCTGATACTGTACTGTGTTGTACATTAAAGGGGGTGGATGCTGCAGTCCTAAGAATGTCCTCATTTGGAGGAGATACCTAGTAACTATGAACCTGTTATCTGTGTGCCATCCAGTCCTTATTGCAGTATTACTAGCTTATCATTTTTTAATGTAACATAGGCAATTTATTCTTCAAGGGCAACAGGTACTTTGTAGATGAATAGATGAAACAATGAAATATAAAGCTGTTTGCTAGCAGCAACCTCTTCATTAGTCACAGATCTCTTTGACGTGGAATTATTTAGATGACTTTTACTTTTGCAGAGATTGTGTATATTTAGTGATATTGGTGGATTGTAATGACAGAAGTTTGAGTAGACTTTTATGATGGAAATGTTCTGAATTGGGCATTTTTGTCATTATTCGTTCGTACATTTTGTTTTATTGCTTACTGGAAAAATGTTTAAAACAAATTTAAAACATGCTCTAACAAGTGTGCTGTAGTATACAAGGAATATAACTGAAGATAATCATGAAGGTTATGACTCATAATGTCCAATGTATTCAGTACTATGGCAACTGAAGATAAACAAAGATTTTAAAATGAACTTTGCATCTCTCCGTTTAACCTGTATTACTAGAATGAGCCTTCTCCAGCCCTGTGCTTTGTGTCTTCTGTACCATTTCAGAAGCGATATCTTTAGGAACATGCACATAAATCTGGAAGGCCTTCCCTTGCCTATGTTGGCTGTTTGGAGCCGAGGTTGTTGTCTGTGTTGAATTAAATCAAAAGTAGGATACTCAGAGATGTACCAAAAATTAGCTGGTTCTTGTGTTGAATTAAATAAAAAAGGTCTGGGAAAGGTGTTCTGGCTCCAGTGTATCTGCAAGGCTGAGCACAGCCAGACTCCCATGGCTCCCCTCTCTGTTTCTCATTTGCATGCCAAACCGAGCTGTGTGCTATCAAGCACCCTGCTTTGCCTATGCAACCCCTCAGGCACAAAGCACGGGACCTATTAATCTGCCATGTCTGCTTCAGATCCTGGTGTGCCACAAAGGCAAATCAAGGAGCAAAACAAAATTTGCTTCTTTGGTGTCAGGGAATACAAAGGATTTTTTTTGAGCATATAAGGAACTGGAAATGGGCAATGCGTTTACAATTAGTAAAAGAGGTAACATTTGGGAATCAGAGACATACATGATACTGGATAACAGTGCATTAAATGATGTTTAGAAATTCCTAATTATACAAAACAAACCTATACTGTACTTATGCTAAGTTGGAGTGTTAACAAGCAGGAAATTTTATTTTTCTAAAAGAAAACTGCATTTTAGTTTTGCACAAGTTCAAAGTTTGATACAAGTTCAAATATTAATATAAATAAAACACTATTTTGTTTATATTTTGTGTTTTATATTTTGTCTATTCTTCAATTTGCATTTAAAAGTTGGTATCCCATAATTTGATAGGGGTGGATGGGGCCACATAATTATGCATGCAAATTTATGGTAATCAGTGTGCAGATTTTTGATCAATTGTACCTATTTTTCTTGGGCCTTTGTCCAGATTTTTGATGATTCCAGTTTGAGAGATATGGAATGAGTACAGAATTGGAAACTTGATCTTGTCAACCCCCTCCCCTTCTCCCACACTTCTTTACTTCCTGCATAAGAAGTCAAACATGTAACCCTGTAACTCTAATTAAGCTGCCATAGCATAGGAAACAGGATAATTGAAATGAGTTATGTTTGCTATCTTCCAAGAAAATAGCCAATGATTTCATTCTGTAATACAAAATGTTATGTATACCTTTAGAAAAAAGAATGAGTATATTGCAAATGAAATAGAATTATCACAGACAGGTCTTAACTTCTGCAATGGATACATTCAGAAGCACCATACACTTTTGACAGTAGACCGTGATTAAGGTATTGGTCTACATACTAGTGAAAAATCTGGCAGTTGTGACAACTTCAAAAATTATCAGTTTCAAGAAGGCCAGAGTTATGCAGGTATTGCTATAGCTGAAAAGAACATTTGAGTCTTATTATGAATCAGAACACAATTGTTTCTAGTACCTGCATGCTTCCTTGGTAAAATATTCATTTTATATTGATAATATTTCCATGTTATTTCACTAATCATTTCAGCAGTAGGTATAACTGCAAAAATATGCCATTAATCAAAGGCACAGGCAGCAAAGTTGGCATAGCAGGAAATATCAAGACCAATAGGAAGTCTAAAATTCTTCTGTCCACCTCCTCCATTAGGCACTGTATGTATCATTTGCAGAAGTTCAGAGAAAATGCCTAAAATTTCCAATACATTATCGATACCCTACTACCTATCTTCAAAAAAGGTGCTGCAGTAGCCATTGCTAGTGCTCCAATTAACTTACAAGTCAAGTAAACACATTTAAAGTGCATTTACTACCACAGTACATTACTGGTATAAGCATTTTCAGTACAAAGGAAATAGAAGTTAGCACAAATTTCCATACTTTGGCATATCATCATTATAGTATCATAATAAAATATGATATTGACTCAAGAGGCCATTTTAAGCTTAGCCAAGTTTCCTAAAATAAAATTTGAGAGGTAATGATTCCTACATGTTTTGTGGAGTACAAATGGTCAGGTCAAAAGTGCATTTGGTCAATATCTGTTTAGTTGTCTGCTTTTTGTTAACTAAACAGATGGTCAATGGGTGTGCAAGATTTCACAATTCTTGCAGTTTGGGAAGATTCCCTTTTACCAGTTTTATGCAATCTCAGAGTTAGTATATATAATTAGTAGGGGGTGCAGGAGACATAGTCCTTAGAGCAGGTGTTTCTGATGCTAGTTGTTTTCTGAATTTGTAAGAGGTCCATTAGTGCTGGATCTGAGGAAATTTTGTGGCATAAGCATAGGTCGCCACTCAGCAGCCTGTAGGAAGCTGAATATAGGGGCAATGATTTGACTTCTTTTCTACCCCTTGTATTTATTTTGTGAAAAATCTCTGTGGATACTCTAACTGCTGCATATGCCTAGTGAGGTACATACTGAAGGGGGCATTTTGCACAATGATAGGTCTTATGAGGGCATAGAGTTTCACTGACTTGTTTGGAACTAGATACCATACCTTTACTTATAAGTTTTACAACATGAAATGACTTCCTCACTGCAGTAGAAACATGTTGGCCAAATGCCAAATCTTTGTCTACATGTGTTTCTGAGTCCCTCACTAGAGGGTTTACTTTCAGGGATGTATTATCAAAGTGGTAGTTTACCTAGGTGGCCATCTTGCAAAATATACTATGATGATTCTTAGCATTGAGTTTTAGGCCATGATTCTGGCACAGTTTACTAGTCTGTGAAAGGCCCTGTTGGAGGATATTAGTATCTTGGGAGGAATCGATGACTGTTCCCAGTTTGCAATTGTCTGCAAACATGGTCACCCAGAGACCCTTAACATTAGCCTTGACTTCAGCAGTATTCTTGGGGTTTGAGGGGCTTAAAACTTATTTAGGTTGTCACTTAGTAGTGCCAGGTTTAACTTGGAGCAGTTCTAAAAAGCCCTAGGGTTTTAGGTGTCCATGGTTTTACATTTACCTCAACATTGACTGCTTTATGATCTGGTCTGAGTAGCGAGAACATTACACTTCAAGTGTGAAGCATTCTGTCATGTCTGTGAGGACCAGGTCGAGGATGTTTGAGCTCCTAGTGGATGTATGAACTATTTGGTCCAGGATATTGGCATTTATGGTGCCCAGGAATCTCTGTGCCTGTATGTTGGGGGTTGTGCTTGATTCTCAGTTTATACTGGAGTAGTTGAAGTCACTCATGAATATGGTGTTGGGTTGGATGGAGAGTGTGTCCTTTGCCTTTAGGTAAGTGCTTTGGTATTCCTGGGTTATTGAGTGGGACCTATGGCTTGCAAGGATAACATATGGGATCTTATTTATGGTGATTCAGATATGGAGAAGCTCAGATTCATCATGCATATGGAATAGCCTTGTCTGTAGAGACACCTTCACCTTTTGTCCCTTCCTGTGCAGAAGCTGGTCTAAATGTTTGAAAGACATTATAACCCTGCACTGCTCGGGTGCTCTCTGTGGCTTTAAACCATGTGTCAGTGATTTCACAGATGTTTACATTTTCCAAGGTGAGGAGAGCCTGCAGGGAGTTCAGACACTTGGTACAGAGCAGTAACACCTTCAAATTTTCGCTGTTGTGTTACACCCTATGATGGAAGGTTTATCTGACGGCCAATGCTTAAAAAAGTTATTATGAGGTGGAAAAGGTTTTAGCCAATATTAAAAATCCCAATAGGGACAGGTGCAGACCACCCCTGGCAAAGTATCATGGCCTGTTGACCATGTCCTCCCAGGCTGGCAAATATTGTACTCCCCTTTAAATGACATCATACTTTAATTATTGAAGTCAATTATTTTCTGTTCATATTGTAGTATCATTCTAGAACTCAGTCATGTCTCTCTTCACATAGTCCAAGGAGGTGTTAACCCCCATGTGGACTATGACCAAGTCATACTTGTACTTGGGGTTATGTGACCTGAGTGCATGAGTGATATGACAGACCATGGCCTCTGATAGGCAGCCGACCATGACTCTGTCTTTGCTTAGCCTGATGACTGGGATGTCTGTGTCTCACTAAAGAGTGTCCTGTGACCAGAATACTGGGTTGTGTAGAGGTATGCCTTATGACCTTTGAGGTTCAGACAGCTTGGGTTATTGCAGCATTTGTCTTGTTTGGTGCTGCTTTTGTAGCATGCTCTTAAGGCTGCTGAGGACTTTTTGTGTGCAGCACCTGGGAAGGCTTTGTGGTCTGGGGAGATTGCATTGAAGAAACTTGGCACATGTGGGTCTATATGACTGGTTTGTACTATGTGAGGTGGGCGTCACTTTGCCTCCAATGACATTGTGTAACTACATCTCTCACATACATTATTTGTATGTTTGAGCATTACTTGGTTGTCTGTGTTCTTGGGCCAACTGCTGCATGGCCTCAGGATGCCCACGTCCAGGCCAACTGCAGAGATAGCAGGAGGTGCATGTCCATAGTTTGGATCCTAGTTGCTTATTCTGTAGGGGGTAGTACAAGGTAGGTTCATAGCTGCCTAGCTTGGTTACTTTAGGAATGTAGATTACTAGCAAGACTGCCTAAAACTGCCTAGGGTTAAGCTCAAAAGGTGGATGATTCTAAACATGCAAACCAGCTTCTCAGTGCACAAACTAGCTGCTCAGTGCACAAACTAGCCGCTCAGTGCACAGCCAGGGATTTAGGAAATTAGACAGATATCTGTATAAGAAAAGCCTCAACTCTAGGTATTTGCTTCCATACAGAACATCGCTAACTGCTGCTGCATGATGAGCAGTGTCACGCAAACGTGAAACTTTATAAAGGCAGAAACAAAGCTCAAACAAACAAGTCCTCTCGCCAATAGCAAGCAGGCACTTATAAGTTTCAAATAGTGTATCCCAGTACAGACATGACCTGGCTCCTCTCTACTGTCACTAGGGAACAGACCAAATACTTCCTAATGTAAAAACACTGCCTGGGAACACCAGTAGTGCAGAAACTACACATTAAGGCTAGAAATCAAACAGAAAGTGCAGGAAATCAAAGAAAATGGCTGTAGCAAGAGTCCAGGGCACTAATAATGTCAAATGAAGGACAAGGGCAGAGTAGTTAATACATAAATTAGTCATACATCACTTACAGATTTTCAGATAAAGTGAAGTTCAGTACTCAGCAGTAAATATATATTAAATTTACAATTCTGGGTGTGAATGAAGCTCATCAAACACTTGCAATGAATCAGCAATAACAGCTAAAATGTAGTTTTAAAGTGTAAATTTTTCTTCAAAAATAGCACAATTTTAACAGAAATGTTTAAGTGTTTGATCTACAGTGCAAAACAGCAATTTCAGGAACTTATCTAGCAGTTGACTGATGTAGATGCACCACAAAGCATCTACAAACAATGCTGTCATTACTAAGTGAGTTGGAGCTCTGAGATAATGAGCCAGCAGAAACAAAGCTAAAACAATTTAGCACTCTACGTAATAGCAAGCCGTCACTTTGGTCTTTTTAAACAGTGTATTGCAGCTCAGAATTCACCTGGCCCCACTATACTGCCATTAGGAAGTAGCCTAAAGACTTCCTAATGTAAAAATACTGTCTGGATCCAACTGTGCAGAAACAACAGCTTAAGGCTAGATGCCAAATAGATAGTGCAGGAAATCAAAGTAAATGGCCATGGCAAGAACAAGGTCACAGCAGTTAATACACAGATTAGTGATACAAAACCAACAGATTTTCAGTTAAAGTGCAGTTCAGGACTCGGTGATAAATATACAGTAAATAAATAGTTTTGCCCAGGTCTGGATGCAGCCCAAAAAACACTTGCAATGTATCAGCAATGACAGCTAAAAAGCAGGTTTAAAGGGCAAGATCTTCCTCAAAAACAGCACAATTTAAAAGCAGAACCTTAAATATTTGAAATACAGTACAAAACAACCCTTTCCTGTGTGTAGGATATACACACTTGCTAGCTTCTGCAATACTCATGCTCATGACATACTAAATATGACAGACTTACGTCGTTATAATATTTACTAGTAAGTTCCACATTGTTTAAATAAAACTATTAACTAGAAATCATATTAATATTGCTGTAGAAAATGAAATGTCACAGTTGCTATACTTACTATAGAACTCTGGCCTTATTTACTGAACTTCTGTGACTCACTGGGTAATCTGGGCAAGTGTCCTCTGCTGCATCATAGCAAATGGGGGGGGGGGGGTTCATCCTCCAGCTATGGCTTTTTGGGCCTTCTACAGCCGGAAGTTTAATACTTGAAGAGGACTATCTGCTTTGTTTATGAGGGGATGACTGTGTTGCAGAAGATGAGGGTGCTGGATTCACCTGAGATGGCATGGATACTCGTACTTTTGGAAACCTTTAAACTCCACACTAGTAGTATACAATGTCAATCTTTTGCAGCCATTGGCAGTTTTATAGCATGCAGACCTTGGTGTCGTACATGTGTACATATAGCTACGAAATTTGTAATCATCAGATACTCCATCGGCATCAACTGTAACACAACCTCATCACACATCACATTGCAAGTGTGGATATTGTAAATGTAATATAAATCAGATATTTGTCACAGGAGACGTCAATAGCATATTTATGCACTTTCCAGAAAAAATTACATACTGTGGATGCACCCCAGCAGGCTGATGTTGGCAGCAGAGTGGTTATCAATGATAGCATAATTACTCTCAAACTTATGACAAAGCCTCAGGTGAGTGGCACCCAGTCACAAAGTGAGCGTACAGGGCCCACTATCCCCAAGCAAGTTAATAACTCCATTGTCACTAACACAGAATCACACACTGTGCATAACAAGGAAATGACATCCCCGGAAACACCTTTTTCTTATGTACAAACTGAACCTATGAAGGAAAATACAATTGTGTCTAAAGTTCCATTACCCATTGTTATGCCTCTATACAGGGATGCCAGATGAATATATCCTTCAGAGTTAGCTCCAGAGACACACCGGGTCTTATATGCCCATGGCATAGCTCACCCCTGGCTACTGCAAGTGAAAGTTAGGCAGAGATGGTTAGAGTGCTACAGGATATTAATGAGGAAATTCACCAATACATAGGAATGGTAGAAGCCAGGGAGAATGCCATGATGATCCTCATGCACACTATAGTCACACAGATGGCATTTGTGTCAATCCCTGTTCACACACTAGTAAGGACTTACCAGTCACTCTAAAGTCAGTGCTGGATGGCAATGTGTGGCAGATGACAAAGCCAGGCACCGTGTGTGTCCCAGCAAAATACTGCAGGCATTTATGTGGATTCCTTAAAGAAGGAAGTTAGGCCTCATCAGACTTCTGCATGATGGGGTGGAACCTCTGAGTCAAGCTCTAGGTCCTGCAGCACTGTTCAGTCAGCGTCAAGGGGTTGCCTTGCATCCAGTATATCCCATCATCAGATAAAATCAGCATCAAGTGCACATGCTAGCTCTTGATCATGGTCAAAGACCCCAACCCCCCAATTCAACCAGGTAACAGAAACAGTCTTTGAGCAGAAAAAACACTTGTTCAATAACTATCCATGTTTGGTACAGGCCAGTGTTAAAGCACTGCTCTGCAGTTCTCTGTGGGTTATGGACTGGTGTCATTTGATTAATTTCAAGTGGGTATACTGTGTCACCTGGGAAACGTAACATAAAGGGAACACATAATGCAGGGGAGATTAGTCACCACTGAATATCTCACTATAATGATTTTTAAATTCCTATAGAAAATAACATTATAATAGGCTCTACTTACCAACTAGGTAGCTGTGAGGAATTCTATCATGCAGGTAGTGGTAGTATAGTGAACCTGTGTGCCATACATGGTAATCAGAGGCACCACCAGGATACTAGACAGAAATACTGGTAATGCTTCTCTGTGCATCACACTCACAAACTACCTGCCAGTTAATGTAACATGTCCTGTCATAGTACCTCTCATCCCATGGTCCAAGAGCCTTATAAGCCACATGTGTGCAAACTATTGTACCAAGCATCTCAGAAAAGCATGCCACTCTGCAGAAGACATGCATGGTACTGGATCAGTCCTGTGTTGACATTGAAAAATAGATATGTTCATCCACACATGCCAAGAGTATTTCAAGGAACTGCTGCAATATCCTTGAGGCAGAAGCCTGTTAGATAGCCAATGTGTCCCCATTCTGCCTCCAAAAGGTCCATGTGGCATGTACAGTGAAGGTTATACATACCTTAGCATCAACAGGGATAGGAAGGACACGTATTCCTCCATTTCAGGTTTGTGGGCTACCAAGTTGCCAAAGCCCTTATGATCTCCTTGCCCACTCTAAATGTATCCAACAGTTCCTATTCTGCAAAGTTAAAGTGGGTTATTCTCTGCCTACATATTCTTCATCTAGGTCAACAAGGTCTACTCAGTACATGTTTTGTTATGGCAGAGGCAATTAGCTGAAAGTACAAAACTGAGCACCTTTGCTGACTGCAATGTAAGTGGAAAAGGAGTGCACAAAAGGCAGGAAGAAAGCCCCATTTAAAATATTAAGCCACAGCTTTTGCACAAATTTCTTATTTAGATCTCATTATTTTCTCATTTGCCTATGACCTTATAGGTTCATAGGTTCATAAGCTGATACTAGGCTATCTGCCCAAGGGCATTTATAAGCCTAGCCAGAGTGTGTTTGGCTTTCGCCACCCTTTTAGATTAGTTGACTGTGCCTCTGTATAGTAGGTCACAGAAGGTAGCCCTTTTAAGGTTAGTTTACTGTACGTCTGTCAAGCAGGGACACAGAAGAGATCCCAGGGGTAAACTTACAATCTCCCATCCACTTGTCAAGATTTCTCCTGAAGAGGGTCAGTGAGGGGCTCAGCCTAACATGGATTGGGATTTTGTTCCAGAGTGAGGGGAGCCTTTGGGATATGAATCTGTCCCTCCAGCGTGTCCTATTTATTTCTGTGCTGAGGTTCAAGTCCCTGGAGCATGTAGCTCTAAGGGATTTGGATTTCCTGAGGTGAAGCATGTCCATTAATTCTAAGTTGGACATGGCTTTATACGTCAGACACAGATCGCCTCTGAGTAGGCGGTACGCAACTGAGTAGAGCTGGAGTTTCTTTAGCTGAACTGCATAGGGCATCTGTTTGAGCCCCTTGATCTTCTTGGTGAGATACTTTTGGGGTCTTTCCAGTTGCTGAAGGTGTTGGGTAAGGTACATCCCAAATGGGGCATTGTACTCAATTATGGGCCTGATAAGTGATGAGTAGAGGGGTACAATGACCTCTCTTGATCTAGATGTGAACCCTTTCATGATAAGGTGGGCTATATAGAAGGTTTTTCTAATCACTTTGGCAACATGATTGTCAAAGGAGAGATTGCGATCTACTTGGGTCCCCAAGTCCCTAATTACTTCTTCCGTACTTAATGGATTACCACCTATGTGGTAATTTGTGGGCACTTTGTTTTTCCCAAAGGGGATGACTATGCACTTTTTGGTATTTAGCTTTAGGCCATGGCTCTGGCACCAGTTATCCGTCTCTGTGAGACCCTTTTGGAGGATGCTTGTGTCAGCCGGAGAGTCGATTACAGCACCCAGTTTGCAGTCATCTGTGAACTTGGTCAGCCATAGTCCACCCGTGTTAGCCTGTACCTCGGAGAAATATATACCAAACAAGAGAGGTCCCAGGACTGAGCCTTGTGGGACGCCACTTGTAACTGGTTTAGAGTCTGACATGACACCTGCTATTCTGACCATGTGAGTTCTATCCCTGAGCCAGTTTGCAACCCATCTTGTGACATAGGGGTTGATATTTAAGTTGGTGAGTTTATTTAAGATGCCTGAGTGGGGTATTGTGTCAAAGGCTTTTGCGAGGTCCAGGTAGGCTGTGTGGACTACCTTCCCTTCATCTTTGGCTTTGATAACTGTTACAAAGAAGTCGACCAGGTTCAAGAGGCAAGATCTGCCCTTAACGAAGCCGAATTAGGTAGGATCCAGTGTCTGGAGGTTCCCAATGTCCTTGTTTATGATTTCCATGATGATATGCTCCATAGCTTTGCAGACCAGGCTAGTCAGGCTTATAGGGCGATAGTTTCTGGGGTCTGTTGTGGCACCACCTTTGTGGAGTGGGACCACTGTTGCTGTATGCCATTTCTTGGGTACATATCCTGTAGTAAGGCTGAGATTGAACAGTGACTTTATATGAGGCTTTAGTTCTTCTTGGAGCTCGTGTAAGACGCAGCCCGGGACACCGTCTGGTCCCATTGATGCTATTTTTTTTTGCTTTGAAGAGGGCAGCTCTCACCTATGCATCTGTGATCTCAGAAAGGCTACACTCTGTTGGGATAGATATTTGCTCTTTTGGGAGGTAAGAGGGAGAGATGTTTGCACTGAACCTTTCTGCCAGGATGTTGGCAATGTCTGTGGGTTCAGTGTATTTTTTGTCATTTTGCACTAACTAAGAGCATATCTGGGAGTTGCCTCTCAGGTTTCTGACATAACTAAAGAAGGCCTTGTGATTATCTTTAGTGTCTTGTGCAATTTTTCTTTCAAAGCTGGCCTTAGATGATTTTATGAGGGATCGTAGTTTCTTGCTAGTACTGATCAGTGATGCCTTCCCTTTTTGGGATTTTGCTCTGTCATGTTGTCAGAAGAAAAATTCAAACGAGTCACATCTGCCTCAGGTGATGAAAAACTTCTTTATTAGCAGCTAACCAGATTACACAACATGTTGGCCAAGGTGATCTCCTCTGGTCAACTTGTTTACTGACATCAACTTTTATACTGCAAGCAAAACAACTTTTTGTTACATTTCTGACTGTTGACAGTTGGCTATGAAAAACACCTGTGGTAAACATGTTTATCACAAATCACCTCAAACCAACAGTTAGTACAGAATGTTCAAGAAGTACAGAATGTTCAGTTCAACAATGGTAGCTCAAATTTTCCAGGACACACAGCCTGCTTCAGTAAATTAACTCTTACTCGGCCGTGCGTCCTTATCCCAGGCTTCACCAAGCTATAACCAAATCTCTTTATTCTGAAACACAGAAAACAGTTATTATTCAGGTTCATAAGCAATGCTGCATTTTGTTCACAGATGAGGCCCATCTTTGACAGGCATATCCCAACAAATAACATGTTCACTTTGCAAGCAGAGGATAAAGACAAATAACAGTATGTTTTTAAAACGTTTTCTCTTAACATATGTAGTAGCTTTCTCCTTCTGTTGTATAACTTATTTATGGCTGGGGTCCACCAGACAGGTCTCCTGCCTTTGGAGGAGTGAGTCTTGGTTTTATTTGGGATAGCATGCTCCATGCATTCCTGTAGGTGTCCATAGAATGCTTTTGTAAAGGATTCTGCATTTTGGGCCGTATTTTCCACTGGCCCGGGGGCTTTGAAGGATTCCACCTCAGTTTTGAGAAGTGTGAAGTTTGCTTTTGAGAAGTTCTTCACCGTGGTTTCCTTGGCTAGGGGTGGGGATGGAATATGGATGTCCAGTGAGATTTGTTTATGGTCCAATCTTACCAATGAGGGGTATACCTCTGGTGTGGAACATAGAGACCCCATGTTGGTGATGACCAGATCCAATATGTTTTCCCCTCTTGTGGGAGTGGTGAACAGTTGTTCCATAGCATTTGAGTTTATAAATTCTAGGAACTGTTGGACGAGGGTGTTTGGGCTTGAGTAGTTTACCCAATCGATGTTTGGGTAGTTGAAGTCACCCAATATAATAGCATTTGGAGAGACCTTCATATTCTCCAGTGTTCTCAGGAAAGCCGAGTGAGGCTCCTGTGTTTGGGAGGGTGGTCTGTAGCAGGCTACAAACTGAAAGGCAGTTTTTCCCACTGTTAGTTGCACATGGATGGTCTCCAATGCTTTGTGCAGTGCCACTAACCTGGAGGTGTGGATATCTTTGATAAATATGGATACTCCCCCTCCTTTTGTGGTTCGGTCCGTGTTTTGGGGCCGGAAAGCATGGTATGAAGTATAACCTGTTAGTGCTGGGGTGCTCTCTGGAGTCTTGAACCAGGTTTCTGTTACTGCACAGATATCGATATTCTCCATACTGAGGAGAGTCTTGAGTGTGTGCATCTTGAGGTTTAGACTTCTGGCGTTGAGCAGCATTACCCTTAGTTTTTTTTTTCTTTGTGTTGTCTATGGGGGTGGGTGGGTTTGTCTTTTGAGCCTTGCCTAAAAAAGGCACTATGGGGGAGGCAACAGCCTTTGCCAGTATTCGAAAACCCAGGGGTGACAGGTGCAAGCCGTCCCTAGTGAAGCAACGTGGCTTGTCGAGCATGGCATCCCAGGCTGACAGACACTGGATCCCTTTTGAATGACACCCATACTTTAGTCAATTGTTAAAATTGATCATTTTGTCTTTATACTGTGGCATCATTCTTGGTGAGGGTAAGATGCTACTCAAGGTCAGGGTCATACCGGCCTGGGCTACATGATCAAAGAGCTCCTGTACGTCTTTTTTCATGTAGTCCAGGGAGGTACATCTCAGGTCATTCACACCAGTATGGACAATGACAGAGTCATATTTGTACTTGCTTTGGAGTGACCTAAGTGCTTGTGTTATGTGGCAGATCCTGGCACCCGACAGGCAGCTTACAGTAACCTTCTTGTTCAGCTTGGTGAGTGGGACATCAGTGTGTCTGACAATAGAGTCACCTATTACAAGTGTATTAGGTGTGTTGTTTAGCCTTAAGGGCAAACTTATAAATTTGTAACAGTTGTCTTGCAAGAAGCAGTTGTCTCTGACTCATCACTTACCTGCACTTGCATGCAGGCAGCACACATACCCACTGTGCACTTGAGTAATGATGATGAATACCACCCTAGACATACATATTCTTGTGGCACAGTTCTTTTCACTGCATTTTAGATACTTAGATATGCAGCTGGTAATTGGTTTCCAGTAAAGTGTGACTTTTTCTTTTTTTGTTATATAGGGGGAGTTTGGCCTGAATGTATTCATAAAGACATAAAACATTAAAAGTCATGGGCATTTAAAAGACATGTAGGTGAAACATTTGTATGTCCTTAAGGGGTAATGTGCATGTATCCCATGAGCCACCATTACAGGAGATTTAAGGTATTACACAGTGAAGGCTTTAGCTTGGCTGAGCCTTTCTTACAGTTTTTAGTGAATGACTTATATGTGGGACCTTTTTACCCTTTAAACCAAAAATCCACGGAAACAGAACTGAATACAAAACAAAAATCAACTCCACAGCAGGTATAATGCAATAGCAGTTTATTTTCCAAACAGGTTTCTACACAGTTAAGCATTTTCATCCCTGAATCGGGACTTCTTCAGAACAAATTACATACTAAAACCCAGTCCTTATAAAGGATAACCACACCCTTCACTCAATAATAAGCATAATTTATACAATCAATTGAAAATTAAAACCACTGAATTGGTTAAAATCACAAAGCACCAGTAAAACATATTCATATACAATATCATAAGAAAAATTACATAATTTAAAATAGTAGGATAAAGAACTCAAAAAAAATGTTTTTGTCCTGCAGAGGCACCTATCAACCTAAAATATGCTTCAATTTCAATAAACATAAAATATTAATATTTTCATTGATACCAGGGAGCTGGGTGGCATTTAATCTTAATTGCCACCTAAGTTCACATATATCCAAGTGTACATCTAACACTCTCCCTTGGGCATCCTTAACTAGGTGCTGAAGAACCAAAAATTTAAATATATGTTGGTCTTGCAAATGTCTCCTTAGAGCATCAGTCATTTTACGATTCCTGATATCCAAAAGGTGTTCCTTGACCTTGTCTTTTAATCACCTGCAGGTCTTCCGTACATAAAATGCGGGGCACATTTGACACTTAGTCAAATAAACCACATTTTTGCTGTTGCAGTTGTAATGCCCTGTTATATATATGTTATTACCATTCAACCTAAAGTGATCTTTGGTTTCCAGGAAATTCCTGCAGCAAGCTCCGATGCCACATTTAAAGTTTCCACTGGTTCTGGACCAAACCAAACCATCTTGGTTTCCCTTGGATTCCAAGATGTTCTTAAATGACCTATCTCTCCTATAAACTACCACTGGGGCCAGTCCAACTTTGTTACTAATATTATGATCATATGACAAAATCGCCCAATTGTGTCTAATAATCTCAGATACTGCATCACCATCAAGATTAAAAGTTGTAATGAAACTAAGGATTCTACTAGGCTGATTGATGACATCAACCTGAGGACCGTCAGCCCTCAAAACATTTGTATCCAAACTTCTCAACATGGGCTTGTAAGTTCCATCAGCCGGTTTCCTCATTACTTCCTTAGCAATTTTACATATCATTTGCAAGGGATATCCCCATTTCCAGAACATCTGAGTATTAAAATCCACCTCAACCTCAAATTGGGTATCCTCACTTACCATGCGGGCAGCCCTCACCATCTGTCCCTTTACAATGGACTTCTTTTGGTAATAAGGGTGCCAACTCACATAGTCAAAATAGGAAATAGAAAAGGTGGGCTTTACAATAAATCCTTTGTGTATTTTGGGGATGCAAAAAATGTTAGGGACCATGGGGTGATCATTCCTATGAAATCTATATTCATCCTCATTTAACTGACCCTCCAGGACCATATCCTTCAATGTTAAATCAATGGTCCTGTTCATTATGTTTACTTCATTGAGGGAACTCTCTTCATATGTACCATCCATTAAAAACATATTCATGGCATTAGAATAGTTATTTAAATCCATTATTACTAATCCACTACCTTTTTCAGGCATCATAACCTGAATATTTTTGTCTCTAACAATTTCCATGAGTAAATCATATTCATCCCTGCTTAAGTTATACTGGGGCACCGCTTTTTTCCACCCTAACATCCTCCTAATCACTGTTTCACACACTTTCTCAAAGACCCCAATGTAATTGCTACTAGGGGGATTAAAAAGACTAGGCTTTTTTAAACCACCTGATCATATGCAATTTCATTGTTAAACCATATTTGCAATTAGGTTTCCGCACATATAACTTTAAGTCAGTAAGTGTTTGTGCCACATTTCCCCTTCTACAGGGGACAAAGGTCATTCCCTTAGATAACAAATTAGCATGTTCTAAGGTTAATGCCTTACCTGAATAATTGTATATCTTAAAATCACAAGAACTGTTGTTAATAATCTGTGGACAAGCACCTTTTCATTCATTAATGCTATTAAAATATCTAAATCATTCTCCTCACCATTACTAGCCTCTATAGGGCTTGCATAATGCAGTTCATAACTCATTTCATTTTCCACAGTCACTTCATATCCGTTACTTTTAGAGAACTGTCTCTGCTCAATGCCGTACACTTCATTGTTAGGCTACACATTAGTGCATACAGTACTTACATCAAACAGTTTTCTAATTGCCAAGTCCATTCATTTTTCCGGTGACAATTCCACGCTGTCTAGGTTTTTGGTCTCACGCCCTGGCTGCTGTAGTCCCTCTGTTCATCCTCCGAAAAATAAGGCTGTTGCTGAACTCTATCGCTTATCCACTCCAAGCACCACAAATCACCTCCATCTTGCCCTTGCCGTTCCATTTCCTGCTCTTGAAAAGAGTTTGGGGATAATGTCACTTCCTCTTGGCTTCCTGTGATTTGGTTGGGCTTCTGACTGCCGTTGCCATGGCGACTGGGTAAATGTGGATAGACCATCCCTTTTTGATATTCATTAATGTCTCTTTTGATTTTTTTACATTTCCTCAAAAAGATATCGCTGCAAAGGTTATCAATCTTACTGAATATGTTAACATAATTGGTCTGAAAGTGATCAAACAGCAAATAATTTTTTATAAATCTGCCATTGCCCTCAAGGGTTTTGGATAACCCCTCCAAAGCACGAGTGTTATACTTTAACATAATTTTCATCAGCTCCATTCCTGACCGATAAAAAAACTTGGTGTAATTCATGAAGCATATCAGGATTATTTTCCACTCCACTGGGATATTTCCAAATATGTAGTCCTCGTGGTACTTGCTGCAACTCCAAGTTCCTCCCCAGGTAGGAACTTTCAAGTTGCAATTTCTTGTAACTAATTAAGTCTCTTTCAAAATTAGCCAGTCTGTCTTCTAAAGTTAAGCATTTCTGCTGTCCAGCAGTGCTGGGAGCCAAGTTTTCCTGGACATTGAAACCATTCAACCTCCAGGAAATAGAGTCCTGTCCCATTTCACCATGGTCATTTTCCCTAGAACCAAGGTCACTACTGGGATCTTGTACAAACTCAGAAGGCTGTAAACTCCGGGTAGCTTGTGTTAAGGGCAGCCCCAAGCTGCCAAAAATACTTGTTGTTTGCTTTCCAACCAAAGACTTGATTTGCGTGGTATGAAGGGCAAGCTGCTGATTTATCTGTTGTAGCAGCTGCAAAATGTCACTGTTATCTGCGGATCCATCCATAGCTAGTGGAATTGGCAAAAAACAAATAACCCAAAAATCCACGGAAACAGAACTCAATAAATACAAAACAAAATAAACTCCACAGCAGTAGAATCCAATAGCAGTTTATTTTCCAAACAGGTTTCAACACAGTTAAGCACTTTCTTCCCTGAATTGGGACTTCTTCAGAACAAATTACAAACTAAAACCCAGTCCTTATAAAGGATAACCACACCATTCACTCAATAATTAGATAATAAGCAACATTAATACAATAAATTGAAAATTAAAACCAATGAATTGGTTAAAATCATAAAGCACCAGTAAAGCATATTCATATACATTATCATAAGAACAATTACGTAATTTAAAACAGTAGTTTTAAAACTGTAGTGCGATCTTGGAGTGAGAATAATAAAGTAGGGGGGTCTGGGGTGTGCAGGGGGCTTTGCCCCCCTGCAGAAACATAGATTTTTTTTTTTGACTACACATACACAGAAGCGCTTTTTGATGTTAAGCGCTTTCGTGTATGTATGTTTGATGTTTTGTGATTCGGACATATGCTAGTCGAGCATGTGTCCTAGACTCATATATATATATATATATATATATATATATATATATATACATATATATATATATATATATATATATATGTGTGTGTGTGTGTACATACATGTATATATGCATACATATGTATATATATATATATATATATATATATATATATATATATAGTTTACACTTGAATGATCGAATGGCCGAGACCATATCATCGACATTCGCAATTTCGAACATTCAAAAAAAAAATAAATACATGTTACAAAATAAAAACACATTGCTAGCAGGGGGCAAGCCCCCATGTACCCCTCCATGGGGGGTTCTGACCCCCACACACCCCCGTAACTTAAATATACCAAATCTGAGATTGCACTACAGTGCAGGAATGGAAATCTTTCCATTCTGCACTATAGTGAGATGCCGGTTTCGCATTGTCAAAATTGGAAATGTTGATCATATGGTCTCGGCCATATGAATGTCGACATTTTGCAGTTTTGACAATGTGAAGGGGACCAATATATATATATATATATATATATATATATATGTATATATTATATATATTTATATGGATATGGATATTTTAACATATTGATTATGGAAATGAAATATGTGTCTGTTTTTAAATGTGTTCTCAGAACTAAGTAGTGTGGAATAATTGTCACAGCAATATACCAGATTAGAAGGTCTTAATCACCAAATACTAAAGTATAAATGTGAGAGTCTCTGAGGGTAAATTAAATATGTCAGTTCCACAATGAAGGATTATCTGAAAGGAAGACCTGTAAGCATAGACTGAGACTCATCTCCTTTGGGGCTAAGCTGTGAAGTGTTATCTGTGAGCTATATTTTGTGGGTGCACTTGTTTTAGAAATGAAAGTAAGATCTGGAAAAGGGCTGCAGACTTAGACTTTCTTTTTGATTATGTCAGCCTGTACCCTGATAGGACTATGTGGACTGGACACTACTACAAATGTAATATTTGCTTTATTTTTGAAACTGCAAAGTATAGAGGGATAGTAATTTATTTTGTGGAATTTTAATAAACTTGTGTTTTTCCATATATCCTGGTTCCATTGGTGAGATGGATCTAACAGTGGTGAAGCACATAGTAAACATTGTGGGTGCAAACCTATGCCTGAAGTCCTAAAATCCTCTAAGATGCAACATGCTACTACCTAGGTAAATACGATTTTTCCTGTTCATTGAGGGATAATGGAGGAGTTTGTCCTTTACTGTGATGTCACCTTATTATAACACCCAATACTATGCAGCTCAGAGAGCATCTGATTTGGTGCTGAGCAGCAGTGCTTGTTCGGTTTACTACAGTTTACACCAAGTAAGCACCCTTTTCTCATACAGTTACAAACGTCCTCCATGCCTGTCTTTTCAAGTAGACATAAGGACAGGAACCATGGATGGGCACTTTCCTGCTATCTCTATATCCAACTTGGTAGACATGGGCATCCTGAGGCAATGTAACAATTGCCTTATGTACACTGACAACCACTTAATTCTCAGACAAATACAGTATGTGAGAGATATAGTTACACATTGCCACTGGAGGCCAGACTCTCACATACAGACACAAAAAGCAGCAAACAAGTTGTCAGTGACACACACATCACTCACCACATTTGCAAAAGACCACACACATAGACCCAGATATATAGAGGTGCTCACATGTAACTTACCCAAACCTCAAAGGCCTCTCAGGCACAGTCCTCAGAAATTCCACATGCACACAACCAAGACAAGTTCCATCAAAACACATAAAGCCACATCTCATTGTCTCTCAGCTATCAAGCCCATAATGTGAAACACTGCACAACCCAGTATTCTGCTCATAGGAGGCTCCATTGTGAGACACACTGATGTCCCTCTTAGCAGGATGGATATGGGGAAGGTTACAGTTAGTTGCCTGTCAGGGGCCAGGATTCACCCATGCAAGCACTCAGGTCACTTACCCCGAAGTATCAGTATGACTCAATTATAGTCTATGTGGGCATGAATGACATGAGATGTACCTCCTTGGACTCTATGAAGATAGACATGATTGAGCCCTCAGAATATGTGTCACAGGTGGGTATGAGCTTAGCATTCTACTGTCTCCAAGGATGATGTCAGAATACCATCAGAAAATGAATGACTTTAACAATTGGCTTAGCTACCAGTATCATTCCACAGGGGTCCAGTATCTATCAGCCTGAGAGGCCATGCTGCTTTGCTAGAGAATGTATTCACCTGTCATCTCTAGGCTTTTGGATATTGGCCAAAACATCATCCATCCCAGTAGTAACTTTTTTTAGGAATTGCCAAACAGACAAATCTTCCAACATAACAAAAGCTACTCAGGACAAGCTGAAGGTGTTACTGCTCATTGCTAGGGGCCTCAACAAGAAACTGTCTTCCCTGGAAACTCTCCTCACCCTAGAGAATGCTGATGTCTGTGTAGTTACTGAAACATGGTTCAAAGCCACAGAAAGCACTCTGGCAGTGCATGGCTATAATGCCTTTCATACATTCTGACCACCCACTGAACATGAGAGAGCAAAAGACAGAGCAGTACCTATCTACATAAAGAACAAGCACACCTCAAGGCTGGTCAAACAATATGACATGCTTGAGCTACTCCATGTCCAACTTACCATGAGAAAATCCATTACCATATTCTTATAGGTTCATAGGTTCATAGGTTGGTACTAGGCTATCAGCCCTAGGGCCTATACAAGCCTAGCCATAACAATTCCCTGGCTATTTCTTCCCACATTATTTACTTTCCTTGCTAGCTATAGGTCCTCCACCATGAACCAGGAAACCCATGCATCATACCTGAAGTTACTAAAATCACTAACCATCCAGCCCAATACCATACTCATGGGTGATTTTAACTACCTCTTCTTTAATTGGAAAGCATACACAACCATTGACATGCACTCCCAAAGATTTCTGGACATTGTAAATTCAAATGCCCTGGCTCCCCTAGTCTGCACTCCCATTAGGAGAACAAATATCCTGGATAAGGACAAAGTCATAGTTAGCTGTTTGTTGGGTGCCAGAATCTGCCACTGTTATGACTCTGTCAAAGACCATGTTGGAGAGAATGACTTGAGACACACCTCTCTGGACTATATGAAGACAGACATGATTGAGTTCACTGAATATGTGTCCCAGGCAGGTATGTTCCTAACCTTAAGCAGCATTCTACTGTCACCCAGAATGATGCCTTAATACAAACAGAAAATGATTGACTTTACCAATTGGCTTAGTTTCTGGTATCATTCCAATGGGATCCAGTACCCGACAGCCTGGGATGACATGATTGACAAACCACAATGCTTTGCCAGAGATGACCTGCATCTGTCTCCCTTGGCCTTCAGGATCCTGGAAAAGGCTCTTGCCTCCCCCCATAGTGCCTTTTTTAGGCAAAGCCATGAGGTCAAAACTACCGACATGAAAATGTCATCAAAACGTATATTAAAGGTCATGCTGCTAAACGCTAGGAGTCTAAACATGAAACTGCACTCATTGCAAGCATTCTTAACACTGGAAAATGCTGACATCAACACAGTCACAGAAACCTGGTTCAAAGCTGTGGAGAGCACCCTGGCCAAACCAGGTTACTCATCCTGTCATTCATTCAGACCCCAAACCGTGGGCAGCAAAACAAAAGGAGGTGGAGCTGCAACATATATAAAAACATACACACCTCTAGGCTGGTCAAACAGTATGATGCACAGGAAATACTCCAGGTGCAGTTAACAACTGACAAGACCCTATTCGAATCATAGCTAGCTATAGGCCTCCAACTCTGACTCAAGATGCCCACTCCACCTATCTGGACCTCTTCTAATCTATCAAGATTCAACCCTTTACCCTCTGAGCAGCGGTAAGCGACTGAATAGAGCTGGAGTTCTTTCAGTCGGGCAGCATAGGACAGATGTTTGAGACCCTTTATCCTTTTGGTGAGGAACTTTGTGGCCTCTCCAGCTGCTGCAAGTGCCGGGCCAAAAACATTCCGAATGGGGCATTGTACTCAATCATTGGTCTGATGAGTGATGAGTATAGGAGACTATGACCTCCCTTGATCTAGATGAGAATCCTTCATGATAAGGTGGGCAATGTAGAAGGTCTTCCTAACTACTTTAGCTACATGGGTGTCGAATGACAGACTACTATCAACCTGGGTCCCAGGTCCCTGATAACTTCTTCTGTACTCAGTGGATTGCCACCTATTTGGTAGCTAGGGGTAACCTTGTTTTTCCCGAAGGGTATGACTATGCATTTTTTGGCATTTAACTTTAGGCCATGGCTCTGGCACCAGTTATCCGTTTCTGTGAGACCCTTCTGAAGGATATCTGTGTCAGATGTGTTTTCTACTATGGCGCCCAGTTTGCAGTCATCTGCAAACTTTGTCAGCCATAACCCTCCTGTGTTTGCTTGTACTTCGGAAAAGTAGATGCCAAACAAGAGTGGGCCCAGGACTGAGCCCTGTGGTATGGGATCCGGACACATGCTCGACTAGCATATGTTCGAATCACAAAACATCGAACACACATACACGAAAGCGCTTAACATCGACAAGTGCTTCTGTGTATGTGTGCCTGTTTCATAGATAGGACTACAGTGCGGTTAAGGGAAAATTCCTTTTTCCCCACTGTAGTGCGATCTTGGAGTGAGAATAATAAAGTAGGGGGGTCTGGGGTGTGCAGGGGGCTTTGCCCCCCTGCAGAAACACAGATTTTTTTTTTTTGACTACACATACACAGAAGCGCTTTTTGATGTTAAGCGCTTTCGTGTATGTATGTTTGATGTTTTGTGATTCGGACATATGCTAGTCGAGCATGTGTCCTAGACTCGTGTATATATATATATATATATATATATATATATATATATATATATATGTGTGTGTGTGTGTGTGTACATACATGTATATATGCCGAGACCATATCATCGACATTCGCAATTTCGAACATTCAAAAAAAAATAAACACATGTTACAAAATAAAAACACATTGCTAGCAGGGGGCAAGCCCCCATGTACCCCTCCATGGGGGGTTCTGACCCCCCCCCCCCCCGTAACTTAAATATACCAAATCTGAGATTGCACTACAGAAATCTTTCCATTCTGCACTATAGTGAGATGCCGGTTTCGCATTGTCAAAATTGCAAATGTCGATCATATGGTCTCGGCCATATGAATGTCGACATTTTGCAGTTTTGACAATGTGAAGGGGACCAATATATATATATATATGTATATATTATATATATTTATATGGATATGGATATTTTAACATATTGATTATGGAAATGAAATATGTGTCTGTTTTTAAATGTGTTCTCAGAACTAAGTAGTGTGGAATAATTGTCACAGCAATATCCCAGATTAGAAGGTCTTAATCACCAAATACTAAAGTATAAATGAGAGAGTCTCAGAGGGTAAATTAAATATGTCAGTTCCACAATGAAGGATCATCTGAAAGGAAGACCTGCAAGCATAGACTGAGAATCATCTCCTTTGGGGCTAAGCTGTGAAGTGTTAGCTGTGAGCTATATTTTGTGGGTGCACTTGTTTTAGAAATGAAAGTAAGATCTGGAAAAGGGCTGCAGACTTAGACTTTCTTTTTGATTATAAGTCAGCCTGTACCCTGATAGGACTATGTGGACTGGACACTACTACAAAGGTAATATTTGCTTTATTTTTGAAACTGCAAAGTATAGAGGGATAGTAATTTATTTTGTGGAATTTTAATAAACTTGTGTTTTTCCATATATCCTAATTCCATTGGTGTGATGGATCTAACAGTGGTGAAGCACATAGTAAACATTGTGGGTGCAAACCTATGCCTGAAGTCCTAAAATCCTCTAAGATGCAACCTGCTACTACCTAGGTAAATACGATTTTTCCTGCTCATTGAGGGATAATGGAGGAATTTGTCCTTTACTGTGATGTCACCTTATTATAACACCCAATACTATGCAGCTCAGAGAGCGTCTGATTTGGTGCTGAGCAGCAGTGCTTGTTCGGTTTACTACAGTTTACACCAAGTAAGCACCCTTTCCTCATACAGTTACAAACGTCCTCCATGCCTGTCTTTTCAAGTACACATAAGGACAGGAACCATGGATGGGCACTTTCCTGCTATCTCTATATCCAACTTGGTAGACATGGGCATCCTGAGGCAATGTAACAATTGCCTTATGTACACTGACAACCACTTAATTCTCAGACAAATACAGTATGTGAGAGATATAGTTACACATTGCCACTGGAGGCCAGACTCTCACATACAGACACAAAAAGCAGCAAACAAGTTGTCAGTGACACACACATCACTCACCACATTTGCAAAAGACCACACACATAGACCCAGATATATAGAGGTGCTCACATGTAACTTACCCAAACCTCAAAGGCCTCTCAGGCACAGTCCTCAGAAATTCCACATGCACACAACCAAGACAAGTTCCATCAAAACACATAAAGCCACATCTCATTGTCTCTCAGCTACCAAGCCCATGATGTGAAACACTGCACAACCCAGTATTCTGCTCATAGGAGGCTCCATTGTGAGACAAACTGATGTCCCTCTTAGCAGGATGGATATGGGGAAGGTTACAGTTAGTTGCCTGTCAGGGGCCAGGATTCACCCATGCAAGCACTCAGGTCACTTACCCCGAAGTATCAGTATGACTCAATTATAGTCTATGTGGGCATGAATGACATGAGATGTACCTCCTTGAACTCTAAGAAGATAGACATGATTGAGCCCTCAGAATATGTGTCACAGGTGGGTATGAGCTTAGCATTCTACTGTCTCCAAGGATGATGTCAGAATACCATCAGAAAATGAATGACTTTAACAATTGGCTTAGCTACCAGTATCATTCCACAGGGGTCCAGTATCTATCAGCCTGAGAGGCCATGCTGCTTTGCTATAGAATGTATTCACCTGTCACCTCTAGGCTTTTGGATATTGGCCAAAACATCATCCACCCCAGTAGTAACTTTTTTTTAGGAATTGCCAAACAGACAAATCTTCCAACATAACAAAAGCTACTTAGGACAAGCTGAAGGTGTTACTGCTCATTGCTAGGGGCCTCAACAAGAAACTGTCTTCCCTGGAAACTCTCCTCACCCTAGAGAATGCTGATGTCTGTGTAGTTACTGAAACATGGTTCAAAGCCACAGAAAGCACTCTGGCAGTGCATGGCTATAATGCCTTTCATACATTCTGACCACCCACTGAACATGAAAGAGCAAAAGGCAGAGATATAGCTATCTACATAAAGGACAAGCACACCTCAAGGCTGGTCAAACAATATGACATGCTTGAGCTACTCCATGTCCAACTTACCATGAGAAAATCCATTACCATATTCTTATAGGTTCATAGGTTCATAGGTTGGTACTAGGCTATCAGCCCTAGGGCCTATACAAGCCTAGCCATAACAATTCCCTGGCTATTTCTTCCCACATTATTTACTTTCCTTGCTAGCTATAGGTCCTCCACCATGAACCAGGAAACCCATGCATCATACCTGAAGTTACTAAAATCACTAACCATCTAGCCCAATACCATACTCATGGGTGATTTTAACTACCTCTTCTTTAATTGGAAAGCATACACAACCATTGACATGCACTCCCAAAGATTTCTGGACATTGTAAATTCAAATGCCCTGGCTCCCCTAGTCTGCACTCCCATTAGGAGAACAAATATCCTGGATAAGGACAAAGTCATAGTTAGCTGTTTGTTGGGTGCCAGAATCTGCCACTGTTATGACTCTGTCAAAGACCATGTTGGAGAGAATGACTTGAGACACACCTCTCTGGACTATATGAAGACAGACATGATTGAGTTCACTGAATATGTGTCCCAGGCAGGTATGTTCCTAACCTTAAGCAGCATTCTACTGTCACCCAGAATGATGCCTTAATACAAACAGAAAATGATTGACTTTACCAATTGGCTTAATTTCTGGTATCATTCCAATGGGATCCAGTACCCGACAGCCTGGGATGACATGATTGACAAACCACAATGCTTTGCCAGAGATGACCTGCATCTGTCTCCCTTGGCCTTCATGATCCTGGAAAAGGCTCTTGCCTCCCCCCATAGTGCCTTTTTTAGGAAAAGCCATGAGGTCAAAACTACCGACATGAAAATGTCATCAAAACGTATATTAAAGGTTATGCTGCTAAACGCTAGGAGTCTAAACATGAAACTGCACTCATTGCAAGCATTCTTAACACTGGAAAATGCTGACATCAACACAGTCACAGAAACCTGGTTCAAAGCTGTGGAGAGCACCCTGGCCAAACCAGGTTACTCATCCTGTCATTCATTCAGACCCCAAACCGTGGGCAGCAAAACAAAAGGAGGTGGAGCTGCAACATATATAAAAACATACACACCTCTAGGCTGGTCAAACAGTATGATGCACAGGAAATACTCCAGGTGCAGTTAACAACTGACAAGACCCTATTCAAATCATAGCTAGCTATAGGCCTCCAACTCTGACTCAAGATGCCCACTCCACCTATCTGGACCTCTTCTAATCTATCAAGATTCAACCCTTTACCCTCATCCTGGGTGACTTTAACTATCTAACCATAGACTGGAAGAAATAGTCATGCCAAAACACAAATGCCCAGAGATTCCTTGATTTTGTCAATGCAAATGCCTTGGACCAGTTGGTTGAAACTCCCACAGGAGATGAGAATATTAACCGACATGAGTAACCAGTGCAGCATCCCTACAGTATCATCATCCCTGGTAAGATCTGAACACAAAGCAGTCACTTTCAAAGTCCCCCCCCCAGCTAGGGTCAAACAAAAAAAATTCTCCAAAGCTGATTACAACCTCCTGAGGGAAGGTATAAATAGCTTCACAGCCCCTTCCCCCTCCACATGAACTGACACATATGTCCAAGCCTACACCAAAGTACTATATGAGAATTTATATAGCTGCATGGACTCAGGAATACCAGACAGGGCAAAATCCTTCTCCTCAAGGAAGAGTAAACCTGTCTGGTGGACATCTACAATAAATAAACTGTATAATAAAAGGAAAAATTGATGTCCAGGACCAAGAAGGAGTAGGTGCCTAATTGGAAGCAATGTCTCTTTAGCCTGAACAAGCAAATAAGAGCACTAGGGAAATCCTCCAATGCAAACTTCAAGTCCAAACTGGTCACATCTACTAAAGACAATCATAAGACTTTCTTCACATATGTCTTCAGTCTCAAGGAAGCACCCAGATCTGCTCAGAACTGGTGGTCAAGGACATTGCATACACAAACGCTGTAGATATAGCCAACCTGCTGGCAGACAGATTCAGTGAAAACTTCACTTCCCTGTCCCCCCATCAGTAAAACAGGACATCCCCAGTACCTGCCCCCTCCCCTTATCTCTATGGAGCAAGTCATCACTGCCCTCTCAAAGGTAAAAAAATACAGCCTTCATTGGACCTGATAACATCCCAGACTGCCTCCTACATGAACTCAGGCAGGAACTTACAGCACCATTAGGCATCCTTTTCAATCAAAGCCTGAGTACTGGTTTTGCCCCAGCCGAGTGGAGGACAGCCACTGTCATCCTTTGCACAAAGATAGAGCATTCACCAATCGAGGAAATTATAGCCCATCAGCCTAACTAGCCTGATATGCAAGGCCATGGAGCAGAGTATCATGGACCTCATTAACAAGTCCATCAGCAACCTCCAGACACTTGATCCCACACAGTTTGGTTTTGTCAAGGGAAGGTCATGCCCGTTAAATTTTGTCGACTTCTTTGAGACAGTCACCAAGGCCATAGATGAGGGGAAGACAGTGCACACTGCCGACCTTGACCTGGCCAAAGCCTTCAATACTATTCCCCATTCAGGTATAACAGATAAACTCTCTCCACTAGGTATCAATCTCTATGTTACCAGATGGGTAGCAAACTAGCTTACTGATAGAATCCACATAGTCAAGATAAGGGAAGCCACCTCAAGTAGTAGACCCATAACAAGTGGTGTACCCCAGGGATTGGTCTTGGGGCCTCTGCTGTTTGGGATACACTTCTCAGAGGTGCAGGCCAAATCTAGTGGGCTATGGCTGATGAAGTTTGCAGATGACTGGAGGCTGGGTGCTGTCATCAATTCCCCTAGTGATGTAGACATACTCCAAGAGAGTTTCATCCAAACTAATGACTGGTGCCAGAAACATGGCCTCAAACTGAATGCCAAAAAATGCATCATCATCATCCCTTTTGGGGTAAGTGGCATCCCCACAGATTATCACATTGATAATACGGTCCTAAGCATGCAATCAGTTGTGAGGAACTTGGACACCCAGGTTGATAGCAAACTGACTTTTGATCACCATATTGCCTCCATTGTACAGAAAGCTTTCTACATGGCCCACCTCATTAGTAAGGGTATCTTATCCAGGGAAAAGGTGGTCATAACATCCCTGTATTCTTCCCTTATAAGACCCATTATTCAGCACAGTGCCCCTTTTGGAATGTACCTCACAAAGCACATGCAGCAGCTGGAGAGACCACAGAGTCAAACATCTACCATACACAGATAGACAAAAAACCCTGTTCCTCTACTTAGTCTCCTACAAACTCCTCAAAGGTGACCTCTGTCTGACACACAAAGCATCTCAGGCTCCGCTCTGATGGGACTGCTGCATATCCACAAGTCAAGCTCTAGTTGAGTAATCTGCACGCGTGACCTCAACCTGGTCTGTGACATCAATATCACTTGTTGGTGGGACAGATTTGTGTACCAGAGGCTCCCCCTTTTGCGGAATAGACTAAATCTCCATGTAAAACAGAGTACTTCATTAACCCTTTTTAAGTGCAACCTGGATACACCCCTGGGATTCCACCTCTGTCCCTGCTGGACAGTGGCATAGGGTGCTCACTTGTTGGAACATGAGCTAAATTCTTGGCTAGGCTTGTAAGGGCCTCAGGGCCAATAGCTTCTTAACTTCCCATGATCCAATGATCCTATGATATGTTAATGATGATTAAGGGAGAGTACTGTAACCACTCCTAGTGTGATGTCCTTACTGGTAAGATCTGATCATGTAGTGGTCTCCCTTGAAATAAAGGTAAAACTGGTCCCCCACCTAACCCCAAAAACTTTAAGAACTTCTCTAAGATAAATTACTCCCTATTAAGAAATGACAGCTAGTTTACAATCTCCCCAAAATCCTGAAAAAGCAGAAACCTATGCAGAGGTATGCACAAAAACCCTGTACGACTGTATAAACAATTGCATAGAAATGGTAGTACCAGACCAGAATAAACCCAGGTCAGTCTACAAAAACAAGCTACACTGGTGGACCCCTGGTGTTAATAGGTTGTACAATAAAAGAAAGAAAATACTGTTGAGAATTAAGAAGCAATGTGCACAACAGAGCAAAAAAGTTCCTCATTAGTCTAAATGAGTGAATTGGGGAACTAGACAAGACTCTGAAAACAGACTTTGAGGCAAAAATAGCCTGCAAAGCAAAAGCTAACCATGAAGCATTTTTTTCAGTTATGTCTGCAGTCTTAAGGACAATGCCCAACAATATGCAGAATTAGCTATAGATGACATCACCTATACTCTGCCAGAAGATATAGCAAATCTTCTGGCTGACAAATTCAGCTCAAATTTCACCTCCCCATCATTCCCAGTTTTCCCCCAAAAAATACACTCCACCACTTCACCACCAATTATCACCAAAGAGCAAGTTGCCACTGCATTCTTTAAAGCTAAAAACATGGCTTCAATGGGGCCCTGGGGCCTGATGATATACTAGGTCACCTCTTAAAATAGCTTAAATCAGGACTTACCTAGCGTTTACCTAAGGTTGAGCATACCTCTCAATTGTACAGATTTTCACAGAATGTTCAGCTTTTTGTTTCATATTTTTGGTCCATTTTTTATAAAACTAATTTTCTGGCAAACCATTGCAAAATCATTAAAGACTGAAGTCAGAAAATAATGACAAACATTTGAGTTTCAGATTTCATACCCTTCAGAAAATTCATGCTAACACAAAACCTGTTATTCTATCAACTTTCTAAGTCTGTAAGAGCAATATTTCAAAAGTATCATATTTTTGGGCCCCTCCCCATTATTTATACATTTGTCCAGATTTCTTGCCCTAAGAGGTTGACAGGTATGTTATCAGACCCATTAAGATCTCTATTTAACCACAGCCTCCAGACTGGCTTTGTTCCAGTAGAGTGGAGGATAGCAACGGTCATTCCTCTGCATAAAGGGGAACCATCTACAGACCTGCGAAATTACAGACCAATAAGTTTGACTAGTCTTATATGTAAGGTCATGCAAAGAATTATCATAGACCTGATAAATAATGACAGAGGAAACCTCCAAACACTGGACCTGACCCAGTTCGGCTTTGTAAAGGGCAGGTCATGCCTACTGAATCTGGTGGATTTTTTTGAGAAAGTCAGTAAGGTCATGGATGAGGGTAAAATTGTACATATCACCTACCTTGACCTGGCGAAGGCATTTGACACAGTCCCCCACTCAGGCATTATAAATAAAGTCACAAAACTGGGCATAAATCTCTACATCATTAGATGGATACCCAATTGGCTCATGGATAGGACACGTGGTTAAAGTGGTGAATCTAGATCCAGCAAGAGGCCAGTTACTAATGGTGTGCCACAGTGCTGGGACCACTCCTGTTTGGAATATACTTCTCTGAAGTCAAGGTTAATGTGGAAGGCCTCTGGATGACAAAGTTTGACAACAACTACAAGCTGGGGGAAATAATTGAATCCCCCAATGATGTGGATATCCTTCAAGAGGGTCTAGATCAGACAAATGGTTGGTGCCAGAACCATGACCTAAAAGTAAATTCAAAACAATGCATTATCATACAATTTGGGAAGTCAAATACCCCCCCCCCCTGCAAATTACAACATCAATAGCACACCCATAAGAGTAGACTCAGAGGTGTGAGATCTAGGTACTCAGATAGATAATAGCCTGAACTCTGTCCAGCATGTGTCCACAGTGGTGACAAAGTCCTTCTATGTGGCACAACTTATAAGTAAAGGTATGGCATCCAAATCCAAGGAAATTATAGTCCCACTGTACTCAGTCTTCATTAGACGAATAATCGAGTACAATGCACCTTTTGGCATGTACTTGACTAGGCACTTACAGCAGCTGGAGTGACCTTAGAGATTTCTCACAAAGAAAATACAGGGTGTAAACAAAATATCCTATGTGGACAGACTAAAAACCCTATTCCTTTACTCTGTCTCTTATTGACTATTAAGGGGTGACCTATGCCTGACCTACAAGGTGCTCACAAATCCAGCCCTGATGGAGCTATTATACATTTCCAGGTCAAAGAGCAAGAGGGTCATTTGATCTAGGGATCTAAATGTAGTCAGCAACTCAAACAAAACATGTTGGAGAGACAGATATGAATCTCAGAAATTGCCCCTTTATTGAAGCGGTTTCCTATTCAAATTAAGCAGAGCCCTTCCCTAGCCCTCTTCAAATGCAATTTGAATCAATGGATGAGGAATCACATTTTCACACCTCGGATAATGCCTATATCCCTTATGGACTGGGCACTCTGTAAGACACTAAATGCATAGGCACAAATATATGCCATCGTCTTGCCCCTACGGGCCGTATATTGGGTAAAATCAGATTACATTGGCTAAGTTTGTAAGGGCTCTTAAGCCATTAGCCTAGTAATCTCCTATGAACCTATGAACCTATTATGCAGCTGTGTGTTCCTGTTTAATGCTGAGAAATGGGTTCATTTTGAAGAATCTAGCTGTGTAAAACTTCATAAACAAATGGACTCTTTGCTGTTATGCTTTGTTCTTGCATTTGGAAGATAGGCAACTGGAAAAACTTACAGTATCCTCTGAACTACTCCAATTTTTGGACTAAAAAATCCACAGCACAAAGGACTGAGAAAAAAATAGTTTCCCATTGGGCTGATAAAGTATTTAGGACTGATGTTAAACTGTTTGTTGTTGCACATCTGTACCAGTAAGATGTAAGTATAAAAGCATGTAAAATGTACTTCAATGAGACATCTATACCCCAGGATTGCCCCCTTTACTACTAATGGACAGAGGCAGCTCCTAAATGCTTAATCCCATGCACGGATCTCCTCAAATTATCTATGGTATGATCCCAGTTATTCTCATTAGAGGTAATATATAATTATTGACTATGAGCTGGGGAAGGCCAGTCTATAATCATATGGTATAGGCTTTTTTGAGCAGAGAAAGGAAAATTGGTTAGCCTTAAAATGACCCAAAAGGGCAGCTAGCCTAGTACTTACCTATGAACCTATGAGCCAAGTGAGCTAAATGGTTTTCTGCTTAACAAGATGGGGTATGCAATCAGAAATGGATCAAGACACCAAAAACGTCCGACAGCCCAAAGACCAATCTGCAAACTGCCAGCTCACAGTAAAAGCAGCTGAAAACAGGAGCCAATTGTAAAAAAAGCCAAAGCTTTAATAATCCAAACGAAACTGTTGAGCGCTTTCACTCGCACAAAGGCGAGTTTCATCAGAACATTTTCACATACATCCTGAATTAGTTAAATAGTAAAAGAGGCGCCAAAACGCATCACTCTAATGATGTGATTATTAAATGCTAAACAATTAATCAATTCATACATATGCCACTACTTAAAACCATAATGCTCTTACATCAGACAAAATCCATAAAAAGCATCTGAATGCAAAACATCTGAATAAAAAAGCATCTGAATGAAGAAACGTTTAAATACAAGGAGTGCAAAAGCGACAAATAACACTAAACAGACAATGAACAGTGCAAACATGTCTTATTCCATCATAAGTAATGGTTTTATAGTCAGATTGTCATTTAGTCCAGGCTCAGTGGTGGCGTCTGTACACACCTGCCACCATAATTCTCTGTAAGCCAAATAGTTTTTAACATTTCCACCTCTTGGATTTCTGGTAATTGTTTCCAATATGCCAAATTTAAAGGAATGTTCAGGCCCAGCATTTTTGATATGCCTAAATAAAGCATTCTTCGTATCTAACTTCCTAATAGAATATAGATGGGAATAAATCCTCTGTCGGAGTTGCCTCTCGGTCTTGCCAATATAGAAATACTGGCAGACCGAACAGATGGCTATATAGACCAACATGGTGGATCTACAGTTACCTTTCGCAAAGTTAATTTTTGTCTTGCATATATTATTGAGACTCACACTATATGAATCCAAGATAGTGCAGCACTGATTGCAAGTGCCGCATCTGGTGGTATGAGAATTCACTCGACGCTTGTCTCTACTCGCATTATCAAAAAACCATTTTAGGTTTTTACCCATTTTGTTAACAAATAGGGGTTCAGATCCCACAATATTACCCACATCCTGTGTGAGGCATAACATGTGCCAGTTTTTCCGTACTATATTCTTCACCAATTGACTAACCGGGTTATGTTCCACTATAAGTGCCTTATTGTAACACCTAGAAGGAGATACATTCACTGTGTTAGGGGCTAATGTCTCAGTGTGTATTTGTCTATTAGATCCCAACAATGGTGAGAAGTTAGTCCCCCTTAAACCAAAAACATAGGAACATACATCCGTCAACAAATCACAGTCATATCCCCGTTCCAAGAACAGACTGGTGACGAATTTCAGTTCGTCTATAGTGTCCTGTAACCTAGAAGTCATGCGTATGGCCCTGATACACTGACCCTTGAAGATGTTCTTTTTAAGCTTGTGTGGGTGGTAGCTGTTATAATCCAAATAGGAGTTGGAAAAAGTGTTTTTTCTATGTACAGAAGATTTAAAACCTTCATCATCGATGGAAATGAAGGTATCTAAGTATGGAACCCCTTGAGTGCTACTTGTATGCGTAAACCTCAGAAAATGACAACTATTATTAATATACTCCATGAAGGACTCAAAGGTGTCACTATTGCCCTTCCATAAGATGTATATATCGTCTAGGTAACGTGAATAGTAAAGTATGTTATCGAAGTGTGCATTATTAAAAATAAAATTCTCCTCCCAGTCCAGCATCACTAGATTTGCAAAGATGGGTGCGCATGCAGCACCCATCGCAACGCCTTTTGTTTGCCGGAAAATTTCACCTTCAAAATAGATATAGTTATATTCAAGAACTATACTCATAAGTTCTACCAATATTGATATTTTGTCCCAACTCAATTTTGTATGCTTTCTCAGACTTCTACTAAATGCTTCAATACCATCGGCTAAAGGGATGCTGCTGAACAAATCAATCACATCTATAGAACAAAATAATAAGTTGTTAGTTTCAATATCAATAGGGAAATTTTTCAAGAATTCCCAGGAGTCCTTAACTAAATGCCTCACTTTTCCGTATATAAATTTTAACATTTTGTCAATAAGAACCCCTATTTGAAAGGTTTTAGATTTACTACCAGATATTATTGGTCTTAATGGGGGGTTCAGATGATCCTTGTGCACCTTCGGTATACCTACTATTGTAGCCAACACAGGAAATTCAACTGTCATAAATTTATATTGTTCCTCTGTAATTCTATTTTCCAACAAATATTCTTCTAAAAACATGTCTATCCTACGATACATAATATTTAGTTCATTCACAGATGCCTCTGCATAATTGCCTGACGTGTGGAGAATGTTGTTAATCTTAGCACTGTACATCAGGGTATCAAAGATGACAATGCCTCCACCTTTGTCTGGCTTCATTATTCTGTGACTATGATCAAAACATAAATCTCTCAAAATCAATTCTTCCTCCTCAGTCAGATTAGAAAATGTTTTTCTTTTCTTCCTAGTAGTCTTATTGAGTCTGTAAAGTTCATTAATCACTTTGTTTTCAAATAATGTGATACTAGGAATATTGTGGGGGATAAATGTACTTTTCTTTCTAAAACTGATTTGACCTGAATCAATACTAGTTTCTGTCGAATTCGTACCTTCGTTCATAGATGAGGGTGGGTTGTTAAATGCTACAGCAAGACCCAATTTTCTAGTATATTTTTTCATCTCGAAAATGGAGTCCACCACCCTAAATGTGGGAGTGGGGATAAATTTTAAGCCCTTAGAAAAGAGACTAAAATGAGATGTATTCAAACAGACATTACTGTAGTTATATATCTTGAAATTCAAGTATTCATTAACCACATTATCCGTTGTCACAATCTTTGAATTACCAGAACAGATGTCCTGTTTACAGGGGGCCTGTTCATGAGATGTGTACTCAACTATCTCTTTCTCCAATTGCCCCCTTGTCCCCATTTCCTCTGGGGTCTGTTTGTCTGATTGGATAAAAAATCCTGCTCTTGATTGTCATAAGACAAATCAATCTCAGACCCACCATTCATATGTGTGTTCACTTTATTTAGCCTATTATTCCCCCACTTGTAAACCATTTGTCTGTTATATTGTTCCTTATCCCTTTGTATCTTCCTAACTTTACGTTCATGTGCTTTCCTCGCTCTATCCTCAGCCATGATGAATTGTTTGTGGTATAATTTCTCCCACTGTGCAAAGGCTAAATCCTGTAAAATAAATTTATTTAAGTTTTCCACCTCCAAAATCAATTTACATAACTTTATGTCGTTGTATTTAATCAATTTTTTCATGAACTCTAGCCCAAAACCATCAAACATGCTATTAAAGTCTTTTTCAACATCAATGGAAATGTCTATGCCTAATGGGATTTTAAAAAATCTTAAACCCATTGGCACAATATTAGACGATATGCAAAAGTTCAAATACGCATTGTCAAGCTTCAATGCGTTGATCGAATTCAGTCCTTTCCCCTACTGACCTTATTAAGAGGTCTGTGAGCACTAACGTTAACTCCTTCAAAAATACAATCATTCTTAAGAAAGTCTTGTAAAGTCTTATGGGCACCAACATTGTCTTTGTCAGCTCGACCACAAAATACAGAGTTCTTGTTTGAAGACAAGTTTCTGAAACAACTAGACTCACCAATACGCTTAGCCTCTTCAGCAAAATTGCTGAACGAAAAATCAAATGTGAAGTCAATAGCATCCGCTGTATTTACGGACTCTGGCAGATCGATGTCGCCTCTCGTATTTACCATCGAACCCTGCCCATTAGGTATTCCTGGAGAAGAAGTAGAGAGAACTACATTGGCATCATCAACTTCCTGTATTCCCTGAAAGTTGGAACCCGTTGAAAACTGTCCGAAAAGCTCCATAATTTTGGTAAAGAGATACAAGCTCCTTACCATGATCGGGTGAGGTGTCACTGAAAGTACTGTGAGGGGAACTCATAGCAACAACTGAAACACACAGAATGGACCAGATGAAAACACCAAAAACGTCCGACAGCCCAAAGACCAATCTGCAAACTGCCAGCTCACAGTAAAAGCAGCTGAAAACAGGAGCCAATTGTAAAAAAAGCCAAAGCTTTAATAATCCAAACGAAACTGTTAGTTTCATCAGAACATTTTCACATACATCCTGAATTAATTAAATAGTAAAAGAGGCGCCAAGACGCATCACTCTGATGATATAATTATTCAATGCTAAACAATTAATCAATTCATACATTTGCCACAGCTTAAAACCATGATGCTCTTATATCAGACAGAATCCATAAAAAGCATCTGAATGCAAAACATCTGAATAAAAAAGCATCTAAATAAAAAAGCATTTAAATATAAGGAATACAAATGCGACAATAACACTAAACAGACAATAAACAGTGCAAACATGTCTCATTCCATCATAAGTAATGGTTTTATAGTCAGATTGTCGTTTAGTCCAGGCTCAGTGGTGGCATCTGTACACACCTGCCACCATAATTCTCTGTAAGCCAAGTAGTTTTTAACATTTCCACCTCTTGGATTTCTAGTAATTGTTTCCAGTATGCCAAATTTAAAAGAATGTTCAGGCCCAGCATTTTTAATATGCCTAAATAAAGCATTCTTCGTATCTGACTTCCTAATAGAATATAAATGGGAATAAATCCTCTGTCTAAGTTGCCTCTCGGTCTTGCCAATATAAAAATACTGGCAGATATATAGACCAACATGGTGGATCTACAGTTGTTAATTTTGTCTTGCATATTATTGAGACTCACACTATATGAATCCAAGATAGTGCAGCACTGATTGATCTGGTGGTATGAGAATTCACTCGCTTGTCTCTACGCATTATCAAAAACCATTTTAGGTTTTTACCCATTTTGTTAACAAATAGAGATCCCACAATATTACCCACATCCTGTGTGAGGCATAACATGTGCCAGTTTTTATATTCTTCACCAATTGACTAACCGGGTTATGTTCCACTATAAGTGCCTTATTGTAACACCTAGAAGGAGATACATTCACTGTGTTAGGCTAATGTCTCAGTGTGTATTTGTCTATTAGATCCCAACAATGGTGAGAAGTTAGTCCCCTTAAACCAAAAACATAGGAACATACATCCGTCAACAAATCACAGTCATATCCCGTTCCAAGAACAGACTGGTAATTTCAGTTCGTCTATAGTGTCCTGTAACCTAGAAGTCATGATACACTGACCCTTGAAGATGTTCTTTTTAAGCTTGTGTGGGTGGTAGCTGTTATAATCCAAATAGGAGTTGGAAAAAGTGTTTTTTCTATGTACAGAAGATTTAAAACCTTCATCATCGATGGAAATGAAGGTATCTAAGTATGGAACCCCTTGAGTGCTACTTGTATGCGTAAACCTCAGAAAATGACAACTATTATTAATATACTCCATGAAGGACTCAAAGGTGTCACTATTGCCCTTCCATAAGATGTATATATCGTCTAGGTAACGTGAATAGTAAAGTATGTTATCGAAGTGTGCATTATTAAAAATAAAATTCTCCTCCCAGTCCAGCATCACTAGATTTGCAAAGATGGGTGCGCATGCAGCACCCATCGCAACGCCTTTTGTTTGCCGGAAAATTTCACCTTCAAAATAGATATAGTTATATTCAAGAACTATACTCATAAGTTCTACCAATATTGATATTTTGTCCCAACTCAATTTTGTATGCTTTCTCAGACTTCTACTAAATGCTTCAATACCATCGGCTAAAGGGATGCTGCTGAACAAATCAATCACATCTATAGAACAAAATAATAAGTTGTTAGTTTCAATATCAATAGGGAAATTTTTCAAGAATTCCCAGGAGTCCTTAACTAAATGCCTCACTTTTCCGTATATAAATTTTAACATTTTGTCAATAAGAACCCCTATTTGAAAGGTTTTAGATTTACTACCAGATATTATTGGTCTTAATGGGGGGTTCAGATGATCCTTGTGCACCTTCGGTATACCTACTATTGTAGCCAACACAGGAAATTCAACTGTCATAAATTTATATTGTTCCTCTGTAATTCTATTTTCCAACAAATATTCTTCTAAAAACATGTCTATCCTACGATACATAATATTTAGTTCATTCACAGATGCCTCTGCATAATTGCCTGACGTGTGGAGAATGTTGTTAATCTTAGCACTGTACATCAGGGTATCAAAGATGACAATGCCTCCACCTTTGTCTGGCTTCATTATTCTGTGACTATGATCAAAACATAAATCTCTCAAAATCAATTCTTCCTCCTCAGTCAGATTAGAAAATGTTTTTCTTTTCTTCCTAGTAGTCTTATTGAGTCTGTAAAGTTCATTAATCACTTTGTTTTCAAATAATGTGATACTAGGAATATTGTGGGGGATAAATGTACTTTTCTTTCTAAAACTGATTTGACCTGAATCAATACTAGTTTCTGTCGAATTCGTACCTTCGTTCATAGATGAGGGTGGGTTGTTAAATGCTACAGCAAGACCCAATTTTCTAGTATATTTTTTCATCTCGAAAATGGAGTCCACCACCCTAAATGTGGGAGTGGGGATAAATTTTAAGCCCTTAGAAAAGAGACTAAAATGAGATGTATTCAAACAGACATTACTGTAGTTATATATCTTGAAATTCAAGTATTCATTAACCACATTATCCGTTGTCACAATCTTTGAATTACCAGAACAGATGTCCTGTTTACAGGGGGCCTGTTCATGAGATGTGTACTCAACTATCTCTTTCTCCAATTGCCCCCTTGTCCCCATTTCCTCTGGGGTCTGTTTGTCTGATTGGATAAAAAATCCTGCTCTTGATTGTCATAAGACAAATCAATCTCAGACCCACCATTCATATGTGTGTTTTGTGGGACAAAATATCAATATTGGTAGAACTTATGAGTATAGTTCTTGAATATAACTATATCTATTTTGAAGGTGAAATTTTCCGGCAAACAAAAGGCGTTGCGATGGGTGCTGCATGCGCACCCATCTTTGCAAATCTAGTGATGCTGGACTGGGAGGAGAATTTTATTTTTAATAATGCACACTTCGATAACATACTTTACTATTCACGTTACCTAGACGATATATACATCTTATGGAAGGGCAATAGTGACACCTTTGAGTCCTTCATGGAGTATATTAATAATAGTTGTCATTTTCTGAGGTTTACGCATACAAGTAGCACTCAAGGGGTTCCATACTTAGATACCTTCATTTCCATCGATGATGAAGGTTTTAAATCTTCTGTACATAGAAAAAACACTTTTTCCAACTCCTATTTGGATTATAACAGCTACCACCCACACAAGCTTAAAAAGAACATCTTCAAGGGTCAGTGTATCAGGGCCATACGCATGACTTCTAGGTTACAGGACACTATAGACGAACTGAAATTCGTCACCAGTCTGTTCTTGATATGACTGTGATCTGTTGACGGATGTATGTTCCTATGTTTTTGGTTTAAGGGGGACTAACTTCTCACCATTGTTGGGATCTAATAGACAAATACACACTGAGACATTAGCCCCTAACACAGTGAATGTATCTCCTTCTAGGTGTTACAATAAGGCACTTATAGTGGAACATAACCCGGTTAGTCAATTGGTGAAGAATATAGTACGGAAAAACTGGCACATGTTATGCCTCACACAGGATGTGGGTAATATTGTGGGATCTGAACCCCTATTTGTTAACAAAATGGGTAAAAACCTAAAATGGTTTTTTGATAATGCGAGTAGAGACAAGTGAATTCTCATACCACCAGATGCGGCACTTGCAATCAGTGCTGCACTATCTTGGATTCATATAGTGTGAGTCTCAATAATATATGCAAGACAAAAATTAACAAGGTAACTGTAGATCCACCATGTTGGTCTATATAGCCATCTGTTCGGTCTGCCAGTATTTCTATATTGGCAAGACCGAGAGGCAACTCCGACAGAGGATTTATTCCCATCTATATTCTATTAGGAAGTTAGATACGAAGAATGCTTTATTTAGGCATATCAAAAATGCTGGGCCTGAACATTCCTTTAAATTTGGCATATTGGAAACAATTACCAGAAATCCAAGAGGTGGAAATGTTAAAAACTATTTGGCTTACAGAGAATTATGGTGGCAGGTGTGTACAGACGCCACCACTGAGCCTGGACTAAATGACAATCTGACTATAAAACCATTACTTATGATGGAATAAGACATGTTTGCACTGTTCATTGTCTGTTTAGTGTTATTTGTCGCTTTTGCACTCCTTGTATTTAAACGTTTCTTCATTCAGATGCTTTTTTATTCAGATGTTTTGCATTCAGATGCTTTTTATGGATTTTGTCTGATGTAAGAGCATTATGGTTTTAAGTAGTGGCATATGTATGAATTGATTAATTGTTTAGCATTTAATAATCACATCATTAGAGTGATGCCTCTTTTACTATTTAACTAATTCAGGATGTATGTGAAAATGTTCTGATGAAACTAGCATCAACAGTTTCGTTTGGATTATTAAAGCTTTGGCTTTTTTTACAATTGGCTCCTGTTTTCAGCTGCTTTTACTGTGAGCTGGCAGTTTGCAGATTGGTCTTTGGGCTGTCGGACGTTTTTGGTGTTTTCATCTGGTCCATTCTGTGTGTTTCAGTTGTTGCTATGAGTTCCCCTCACAGTACTTTCAGTGACACGATCATGGTAAGGAGCTTGTATCCGGGAGGTTACCAAAATTATGGAGCTTTTCGGACAGTTTTCAACGGGTTCCAACTTTCAGGGGAATATGCAAGTACCTAGATTGCCTGGTTTTAACAATACCTCGGTTGCAGTCGGTAGGAGATCCCAGGAAGTTGATGGAAGTTCTCTCTACTTCTTCTCCAGGAATACCTAATGGCATCGATCTGCCAGAGTCCGTAAATACAGCGGACCACATTAGGACGGATGCTATTGACTTCACATTTGATTTTTCGTTCAGCAATTTTGCTGAAGAGGCTAACAAAACGGGTGAGTCTAGTTGTTTCAGAAACTTGTCTTCAAACAAGAACTCTGTATTTTGTGGTCGAGCTGACAAAGACAATGTTGGTGCCCATAAGACTTTACAAGACTTTCTTAAGAATGATTGTATTTTTGAAGGAGTTAACGTTAATATTGTGCCAATGGGTTTAAGATTTTTAAAATGATGTTGAAAATGAGGATAGAGTGGAAAGCACACATGAACGTAGTTAGGAAGATACAAAGGGATAAGGAACAATATAACAGACAAATGGTTTATAGGCTAAATAAAGTGAACACACATATGAATGGTGGGTCTGAATTCAAAGATTGTGACAACGGATAAATTTCAAGATATATAAATGTCTGTTTGAATACATCTCATTTGAAACTAGTATTGATTCAGGTCAAATCTAGTATCACATTATTTGAAAACAAAGTGATTAATGAACTTTACAGACTCAATAAGACTACTAGGAAGAAAAAGAATATTTGTTGGAAAATAGAATTACAGAGGAACAATATAAATTTATGACAGTTGAATTTCCTTATTGATATTGAAACTAACAACTTATTATTTTGCTCTATAGATGTGATTGATTTGTTCAGCAGCATCCAAGCATACAAAATTGAGTTGGGACAAAATATCAATATTGGTAGAACTTATGAGTATAGTTCTTGAATATAACTATATCTATTTTGAAGGTGAAATTTTCCCAAACAAAAAAGCGTTGCGATGGGTGCTGCATACACCCATCTTTGCAAATCTAGTGATGCTGGACTGGGAGGAGAATTTTATTTTTACATCTTATGGAAGGGCAATAGTGACACCTTTCCTTCCTTCATGGAGTATATATTAATAGTTGTCATTTTCTGAGGTTTACGCATACAAGTAGCACTCAAGGGGTTCCATACTTAGATACCTTCATTTCCATCGATGATGAAGGTTTTAAATCTTCTGTACATAGAAAAAACACTTTTCCAACTCCTGTTTGGATTATAACAGCTACCACCCACACAAGCTTAAAAGAACATCTTCAAGGGTCAGTATGACTTCTAGGTTACAGGACACTATAGGCGAAACTGAAATTGGTCACCAGTCTGTTCATGTATGTTCCTATGTTTTTGGTTTAAGGGGACTAACTTCTCACCATTGTTGGGATCTAATAGACAAATACACACTGAGACATTAGCCCCTAACACAGTGAATGTATCTCCTTCTAGGTGTTACAATAAGGCACTTATAGTGGAACAAATTGGTGAAGAATACGGAAAAACTGGCACATGTTATGCCTCACACAGGATGTGGGTAATATTGTGGGATCTGAACCCTATTTGTTAACAAAATGGGTAAAACCAAAATTTTTTTTGATAATGGTAGAGACAGCACTTGCAATCAGTGCTGCACTATCTTGGATTCATATAGTGTGAGTCTCAATAATATATGCAAGACAAAAATTAACTGTAACTGTAGATCCACCATGTTGGTCTATATATCTGTTCGGTCTGCCAGTATTTCTATATTGGCAAGACCGACAGAGGATTTATTCCCATCTATATTCTATTAGGAAGTTAGAAAGAATGCTTTATTTAGGCATATCAAAAATGCTGGGCCTGAACATTCCTTTAAATTTGGCATATCAATTACCAGAAATCCAAGAGGTGGAAATGTTAAAAACTATTTGGCTTACAGAGAATTATGGTGGCAGGTGTGTACAGGCGCCACCACTGAGCCTGGACTAAATGACAATCTGACTATAAAACCATTACTTATGATGGAATAAGACATGTTTGCACTGTGCATTGTCTGTTTAGTGTTATTTGTCGCTTTTGCACTCCTTGTATTTACTTCATTCAGATGCTTTTATTCAGATGTTTTGCATTCAGATGCTTTTATGGATTTTGTCTGATGTAAGAGCATTATGGTTTTAAGTAGTGGCATATGTATGAATTGATTAATTGTTTAGCATTTAATAATCACATCATTAGAGTGAACTATTTAACTAATTCAGGATGTATGTGAAAATGTTCTGATGAAACTCAACAGTTCGTTTGGATTATTAAAGCTTTGGCTTTTTTTACAATTGGCTCCTGTTTTCAGCTGCTTTTACTGTGAGCTGGCAGTTTGCAGATTGGTCTTTGGGCTGTCGGACGTTTTTGGTGTTTTCATCTGGTCCATTCTGTGTGTTTCAGTTGTAGAAATGGATCAAGGGTATACTCTAGATGTAGTCTATAATAAGATTACTAAACAATGCATGGAAAGTAAAAAATACATGCAATGTTAAAGCAATACTGAGGATAACTTTTATGTAAATGAAATGAGACTGTGGAAAGGTGAGTGTACTGATAAAGAAAAAGGAAAATGAAATAATACATTTAAAGGGGCACACCCTCACAATAGGATGGGAGGGAGGTAGAATAATATATTATCACATCCCAGTGCTAATACTGGTGAGGAGGTTGAAGAGCAGTAGTTAATTTACTAACAAAAATAGCAAAACTCCTAAGGGGACTAGAAACTCAAACAAAACATGTTGGAGAGACAGATATGAGTCTCAGAGATTGTCCTTTTATTGAAGCGGTTTCCTATTCAAATTAAGCAGAGCCCTTCCCTAGCCTTCTTCAAATGCAATTTTGATCAATTAAGATTAGTTAAGAAACCTAGAAGATTAGGCACAGCAAATAATACTGGCCCTGAAGCAGAAAATTCTGAAACAAATGGAAGTGGCTACCTTTTTGATGGACTACTCTATCAGTGTGATAATGTAATTCAACAACAGAGTAAACCTACAAATAAACCTTTGCTCAACTTAAAAAAGTCGGGGGAGCAATTACTAGACTCATTCACTGAAGTATATGAACATAACAAATAAAGTGTACTGCATAAAACCCTATAATTACAAAAGTGTTATTACAGGGCATAAATATCTGGGCGACAGTTAATTATACACAATGAAACAGGAACAAAGCTTATAGCAAAGTGTCCTGAGATGCACTTTTCTAATAGATATAGAGAAAACATAAGAATAAAGTGGTATTTATTCATCCTGAGGTAGAAAGGGAGCATCATAGAGGAGGAAACAATGATGAAACACTGGTGTTTATTCATCTTAAGTCAAAGGGACAGCAACAAACAAAGGACAAGAAAAGGAAGGTGGTAGTGGATATTGACAGACAAAGTAGCTCTCTTCCAAAACACACCCTCTGTGGATTCTCAAGGTTACCTACACACTCACTATGCCACATTATACACATAAACACACAGATACATACACATACACACATATACACACACAGACATATATATTTATTTAATCTGATAGAACAAATGACCCTTGTTGTTGTTGTGTCTTTCGGCTTTTCCCGGTTAGTGGTTGCCACAGCGGAACTCTAGTCTGCTAATGATTGGCAGTAGATTTTTATGTGCTGAGTTGCCAGCCCTGATGCACAACCTTCAACTAAGGTATGCCCATTCACGCATGTCTCCACACAGAAGACACTCTAGCTGAGAATTGAACAAGACGTCTTACTGTGAGGCAACAATGCTACCGCAGCACCACCACCGCAGTTTTCACTTGTATGTTCTGGAAATAAGATATATATATATATATATATATATATATATATATATATATATATATATATATATATATATAAACATACATCTCTCAATAATATTGTGTGACCATGGAAATATTATATATAAGTAAGCAGATTGTGTGAGGTACAGGATAGCCTGCTTCTCCTGAAAGGTGCTGTTTTCAATGAGTTCGGTTCTAGATCACTTGTTTTTGAGGAATTCCTCTTTGATACTTCCTATCCCTATCAATTATAGAAGAAACATGCCTATATTTTAGAAAATATAAAATGTTTAAATTCAGCAATATACGCATCATACATAATACTGTATACCACAGAATGCTGGATATTCTGATCTCATTTTATTGGTTATTGATATTAAAATTGTACAGAAACTAGTCAACTTATTACATGATATTTAGAATGTATTAACTGCTGCAAACCCTTATCAGTGATGTTTTAAATACTTGGCTTTTAAACTTTCTAACTCTATTACTGACATGATAGTTACTCCATGCAAATCAATGTCTGTGTTTAGACAATAAGGTTAATGTTTTATTAAAAGTTTAGATACATTTAATCCTTTAATATACTAATCCACTGAAGAGTGCATTTGCTAAGGTTTATCACTTTGCTGTATTGACAACATGCCTAAGTGGTAAGTTCTGTTGCTGCCTTTGAGGTAATGTGAAAAAATAATAAAGTTATAAAGGATGGGAGGGCAACATTTTAGAATAGTTTTTTTAGCTCTTTATATCTGACACATGACATAGATACCTAATTGTATTCTGAAGTGTGAATTATTCTTTAGTGTATAAAATCATCTTTTGGAAAGAATGCCTACAATGACATGAACACTGCACTTTGGTTAGGTCCTGAATTGTGATATGCTAAATAAGTATGGTTGATGCTCAAAAATGACATGCCTGATTTTGGCAATTGAAAAGTAATAAGAAAACAGAGAGCACACCCATCTTTTGTGCAGAAGGTTGCTGGTTCCATTGAAGCACCACGTAGATGGATTGCTGATACTGCAGTGCTGCATGAGGTAGGTACTGCACTCCTGAGTGTGCTGTCCTTTGTATAAGACATTAAACCAACATCCCATCTATTTGAGCTTGTATTAGCTCAGATTGGATGTAAAAGAACTCATGGCACCTGTGATGTTATGAGGTAGTGCCACCAGTGTCAGGGAGAGTAGGGCAGTAGATGTGTACATATGCCAGCATAAGTATTTGGAGTTTTATAAAGAATTTTATGTTATTTGACTATCACACTAACTCATACAGATGTTTCAGTTAAAAATTTATTTGTAAAGTTACTTGTGTTAAAAATGCATTGACAGTAGGTCCTGCTGGATAGAAAGAATGTATGCATTATATATTAGGTTGTATTGTTGTAACTGCTCAAATGTGTATGTTTATCAGAGAACCCTGGAAAGGTGGAAAGTTTGAAATGGTGTTATAGCTTTCAGATGCTGCCACAGATCTTAGCAAAGCTGTGCGTGTGTATGCGTGTGTGTGTGTGTGTGTGTGTGTGTGTGTGTGTGTGTGTGTGTGTGTGTGGTGTGTGTGTGTGTGTGTGTGTGTGTATGCGTGTGTGTGTGTGTGTGTGTGTGTGTGTGTGTGTGTGTGTGTGTGTGTGTGTGTGTGTGTGTGTGTGTGTGTGTGTGTGTGTGTGCGTGCGTGCGTGTGTGCGTGTGTGTGTGTGTGTGTGTGTGTGTGTGTGTGTGTGTGTGTGTGTGTGTGTGTGTGTATTGTATCAGAGTCAGGTGACCAGAGGTGGTGATGCCTCTAACCAGCATCTGGTTTCTATGGAAATTTCGCAGCAGCTTTTTGGAACCTGACAGGAAAGATTTCTGACAGTATATATATATCACACATCCACACAGACAAAGACAGACATCATCTGGCTTTTGCTGTGGTAAGACACTCAACACACATCAGCTTGCCTTGCTTTAGTAAGTAGTCAAGGAACAGTGATTCCTTAGTTAGTCAGGGACATTTAGTGAGAATAGTTTAGTATTGTTTTCTGCATCTGTGAAACATTATTCAACTGCATTATTTTTTATATCTCTGTGGTTGAAACTCTGTTGTTTATTGTATTCCATATTCTCCTGTTTTCTATTTTATTATTTATCATTAAATATTTTAATACCTTTTATTGTGGCTGGTCCTTTAGAAAATACATTTAACATCTTGAGAGTAGTTATGCTAGATTTAATGACACTGTGGCCACTTTTGAAAGCCTTGCTGCTTTGGTCACACTCTACCATTTGTATTAGTACTAATTTTACACAGTATAATTCCATACCCTTTGTAAGAGCCTTAGGGTAGCTGATTACTGGCAGTGTGATTACCTCAGAGTCTGGAAAGAAAGGGAGGGGCACAGCTAGTAAATCTTTGCCAGTTTTCCCCAGGTGTGTATGTGCAACTCAAATATCAACGTGTGTATATGTCAGCTACTAGAAACAGGGACATAGAACTCCAAAGTGGTCAGTGTGGAGTTTTGTATGGGTCTGGAGAGAGAAGGCGAGTCCAGCCCCATGTCTGGAGCATGCTCCCTGTATGCTCTTAAGGGAAATCGTGCTTGGTGCAAAGATGTACATCTGAAAATATTGTGTGAATCCATCTTTACTCTTATTGACCATCCCTTACAAGAGTCAGTGGTGAGGATAGAGTCTCCTTGATTGCTGGCCTGGAGAAGGACCCCATCAAAGCACCTATCAAAAAAGTAGTGGTCTTTTATTTATATACAAAAAGAACTCTTATTTATAACATATTTACATATTTACAAATATTTACACGTACAAATATATAGATATACAGATATATTTACACATATTCATAATTTCCTTTTCTATCATACTAAGTATTTGACCCCCAGTTCTTTTTTCCATAACCTATCTGATTTTACTTATTATTTTTGCTAAAATCCATTTTCCATTAAACATAATCAAACACTGTACCTTGTACCTATGAGGCAAATACATCAACCATTATACCAACCCCCAATCATTAACTATATATATTCTTTTTAATCCATTTCTTTTCTTTTTTATTTAGCCTTTTTCCTTTAATTTTTTCCCCTGCATTTTACCTTTTTACCAATATAATTCTTTTTTTTCTTTTACTACCTCCAAATTTATGTCTTTTTCATCACATATTTTTGAAACATTTTCTATGTTATCTCGATTATTTTTTTCTCATCTCATTTTTCTTCTACAGTAGACTCCCTCTTATTCAGCCGCTCTTTAACCATCCTCCTCTTTAACCAGCCATCAGATTTCTGCTATAGCCCTAGCAAAAGGCAACAGAGAAGAACAACTCTTCTGCTTCCTCTGGGTTAAATAATGAGAGACATTTGAGTTTTAGACTTCATATTCATTAGAAAAATGCATGCTAACACAAATCATGTTATTCTAGCTGATTTATAATCTATAAATGCTATTTTGTATGCTTTATCTGATTAACCAGCCATTTGTTTATCCAGCCTAAGGTCTGGTCCCAGTGAGACCGGAAAAGAGGGAGTCTACTGTATTTCTACTACTTCTAAAATTTCTTCTCTTTGTACATTTTCTTTTCTTTCTTTTCTTTTTCCTTACTCTTACATTCAGTTTTGCAATCCATCCATAAATGTCCTAGTTAGTTAAAGTTACCATTTTTGCATCATGTCCCATTTCCCCACAAATATTTTCTTTTATCACAGTTACTTATGAAATGTACTTCTTTCCAAAAAAAAAAAAAAAAACATGTTTTAGGTTTTCCGCAGTAGTTTACAACACCCCTATTCCCCTCCACATTTATCATACTCGGTATATATATATATATATATATATATATATATATATATATATATATATATATATTCTGTTTCAAATTTTAGTACAATATTACAGTCCCATCCAGGAGTTCAGTCCATAATTCCCTCATCATAAACTTTTGCAATGCACAGTACTTCTTTACGTAAAGTTTTCAAATGTCCTTTCAAAGTCTCTCTTTCTCCCTCTGTTTGAAATTGTACATTAAATTTTTTTTTTGTTTCCATGTTAAATAATTTTATTGCATAAAGATTCCACAGGATGTAGTCTTTCTTTTTTCATATTCTCCAAGAAAATTCTCCATTGAAAAATCAGTCTCAAATTTAATGTCACAAAATCTCTTTGTTAGCAAAAATAAATGCTCTTACTTCATGTGCTTTTACACCAGAAGGAGCTATTAAATTGTCCCAACTTCATACCTGTCTATTTCTTTGTCTTCTTTACTTTGAAACCTTACTATGTACTTCCATTTCTCATTTTCTTCTGCCTTCTTTTCTGCTACTTCCCTTTTGCTGTCTTTTAGTTTATCTGCATATGTTTTCTTTTCCCATCAAACCACTATTTTTCTGGATTGTCTCTGCATCCTCCTTTTGATTTTTTCCATATTCTTCCGCAAGGAAATGTCATCTTTATTTTCTGGTTCACTCTGCATCACCATTTCTTTAAGTAAATCATCCCGCAACCCTTCTGACTGGAGGGTTTTAATTATGCATTGTAATTTTGCTGACTCATCTCCATCAAACAGATTTTTTTAGAAACATCTCCTCAGAATCCTGCACACATTCTTTGGTCCCAATATTTGTTTCTCCTCCATTTGTCTCACCACTCCATCAATTCCTTCTCTTTCCATCTGCCTTCCTTTTTCTCCAGGTTGCCTCTGCACCTGCAAAATGAGTCCCACTTGCAACAACGATGAATAATAGAAGTTCTCTGGTGCCCTGTCCAACTTTCTCCTAGTTAGCATGAATGCTACCTTAAGTCTTTCCTGAAAAGAGTCCATTGGTCTAGTGGGGTAACTTGGTCAATAAGTGTAAATAAACAAATGCATTAATTAAAAAATGAACACACAGATTCATAAGTTTGAAACGGGAGTACATTTTCAAACTTTTCATCATTGTCATCACATATTAAAACATAGCATTGCTGCTGAGCATTTCTGTATCAACTGAATTTTATGCTATAGACCTATATAGGTAATTCAACTTCAATCTTTTGCTTTACATAACCTGTGTATTTATGCTCTCTGTGGTTTTTAGAACAAGTCTACTAATATTGTACAAACTTTTTATATGATTGTTAAACCTAACTCATACAACTTTGAACTGTATTTTTTTTTTTTGTAAATGTTATATATTCAATTTACACTGTTTTTGTACTGCCTTTGTTATTAGTATAGTTGGAGCTTTTCTACTTGGTTCTCCACTGAAAATGGGCTATTGGCTCAGATGGACTAACCCAATTAAAAAATGACAAATAAATACATAAATAAATAAATAAATAAAATGATGTTTTGTGTAGGTTGCACAAGACAACCTTTCTGAAAAGCATTACACAGTTGTATGATAACTTACATTGTGTTACTTAATATATGGCATGTGAAATTGTGGGCATAATGAACTAATTGCTGGCATTCATGACGATTAATTGTCTGAGGCAGATTTGCTGAATACTAATTTGTGCATCATATCATGTATTGTGCAATCTTTTCTAACAGATTATTTTATAGATGCTTGAGAAAGTAGCTTTGTGAAGATAATTGCACATCAAGGTATTGTTTACGAGAATGTCCCAATATAATGACATGTTCATGTTCTGTATTTAAAATATTACAAATTGGCAAAGCTAGGATTGAGCTTTGACCTAATTAAGTACAATGTAAATAAGTTTTGCTCTGTCCAGCTGTTGGGCAAAGTTATCAGAAAGCCCACTTAGACTCTACATCTTGACATGTGGCAGTGCCTTTGCCTTGCTCTGTCTTGAAAAGATTACATCTGATTATGCTGTTTGAGGAGAATCAGACATTATTAAACAAGTGTGAAAGCATAGGTAGGAGTTAACATAAAGGTTAATGTGCTTACCTCACAGACACAAGGTGCAAGATTTGATTCTCCCCCTTGAAGGAAATTGGATAGGCTTAAAATAGCCCACAAGGGCAGCTAGCCTAGCAGTTACCTATGAACGTATTTAAACTTCTGACATCTAGTTGTACAGTTTAGTACTTCCCTACAATATTAAAGTCCTCTGGAAGACAAGAGGAAACGTATTAAAATGCATGGTATAATCTGGATATCTAGCCAACAATTTGCTTATAAGCCAATATACCAGATACTTGAATATTATTAAATAAAACTTTTACTGCTATCAAAAATATGTGCCGACTTAAACATTATAACAGTAACTTCCTATTTATGAGGCAGTGTTTTATATAGAATGCTAGTGAGACACAATGCATTTTTTAAAAATATATTACCCTTTAACAATCAGTTATGTGACCTTCTACCTCTAAAGCAATTATTTATCCAAGATACCAAGTGTCATAATTTGATGACATTGTTGAAACAGTTGGGGGTGTCATGTAGAAATGGAAGTGCTACAGAATCCTGAAAGCTGAAAATCCTGAAGACCAAAATCCTGAAAGTTCAAAATACTGAAAACCCGAAATACTGAAAACTCAAAATCCTGAAAACACACAGGATACTAACACTTACTATATTCCAGCACAAGTACATAGAGAAACAAATAAAACACAAACTATATTACTGTTCTCCAAGTATAAGCAGGGGGGTAAGCCCCCCTGCACCCCCCCATGTGGGAGGCAAGCCCACCACAACTCCTGCTACTTAAACATATCAACTCCAAGACTGCACTTAGTATAGTGAAGCACAGTCTTGGAGTTGATATATTTAAGTAGCAGGGGGTATGGGAGTCGCAACCCCCCACATGGGGGGTGCAGGGTGCTTGCCCTCCTGCATATAGTTGAAGGGTAATATGTTTCTGTATGTACTTGTGTTGGGCTATAGTAAGTGTTGGTGTCCTGTGTGTTTTCAAGATTTTGAGTTTTCAGTATTTTGAGTATTCAGTATTCAGTATTTTGAACTTTTAGGATTTTGGTGTTAGGATTTTGGTCTTCAGGATTTTGGGCTTTTAGGATTCTGTAGCACTCCTGTAGAAACATAAATGAGAAAGCATTCAAGCCCATTTCTTTAGAATATCTTTCCATTTATGCTGTAGGAAAGTGAAGCCACTGAAAAAATGTACAATTCTTATGCACCGTAACCTTTATCAATATACAAGCCAGTATTTGCGCAAATAAATTGCTTATTTTTTTTTGTTTCTATTTATTTATTTGTAATTTCTTCAGACTAAGCTTGGGAGTGTTGTCTGGTTAATTGACTTGCTCAGAGTCACATAGTTATGTGATAGAACCTGAGAGATTCAAAGCCTATACCACTGGTCCACAGAAAACAGCACAGTAATCCTCTGTTCCAACTGTCAGACAATTATTCATTACAAACATACAGTGTGCATGTATTATGGGATACATACAAATATAACTGAGAACTAATTTAAGACAGCCAGCCATGAATTGAAACATGGCTTTTGGAATACCAACCCAGTTACATTACCAGATGAATTACTGAAGTAAGAAGCACACCCTTACATGGTGAGCTGAGCACTTTCCTTATAATGACCACTAGGGCCCTTACAAGCCTAGCTACATACCCTAACCCATTTGAATTTCAGTTATCATGGCTGTCTGTATGGGGGGCGTGTTAATATATAGTCTATATCAAGTATTATCATCACAAAAATACCATTATACAACGACCCCCATTAATATTCCAAAACGCTCACGCTGATTGATTAACGTGCACGTTGTAAATCAGAGTTACAGTAATGGAAAAAGGTCCGGTCGCCCGGACTTTTTCCATTAGTATAACTCTTTTTTTTTTACAGCAATGGAGAACGCAAGATCTCCATTGCTTTTTACAACCTGTCTCGCTATGTTAAACGAGTTTAACATAGTGAGACAGCTTTAAAAAAAGCAAGAGAGCATCTCCATTGCTTTTTTTAAAGCTGTCTCGCTATGTTAAACCCATTTAACATAGCACAACATTTTAAAAAGCAACGGAGATCTTGCTTTCTCCGTTGCTTTTTTCAAAACTGTCTCGCTATGTTAAATGGGTTTAGCATAGTGAGACAGCTTTAAAAAAAGCAACTGAGATTCTCCGTTGCTTTTGTCTCGCTATGTTAAACTCGTTTAACATAGTGAGACAGGTTGTAAAAAGCAACGGAGATCTTGCTTTCTCCGTTGCTTTTGAACACAGCTCTGATGTACTGCATAAGTATACGCATGCGCAGTACATCAGAACTGCAGCAGAATACCAGACAGCTGAGGAAGAGCAGCAAGGAGGCATTATACAATGCCATTATTTAAGAAAAGTTATTATATATTTTTAAATAATGTCATTGTATAATAGCACTAACCCACTTCTGGGTGTGGGTAATGCTGGATTTACCCACGGTTTTCTTTGTTTGGCCACTCGGGCTTCACACTCATGACCAAACCACATCAACCCAGGTGTGGATTATTGCTATAGTAATCTACAGGCATATTATTGGGTGATATTTATTATTTATTTATTTATTTTACATTTGTTAACCGGGCTAGTCTAGCTGGATATATGTCAATTTTCAGTAGAGGCCTGGGGAGAAAAGCTGCAAGCATGAACAGTGACAAAGTTAACAATATATAGAAACATAAAGGATTACAGTACAGTCTAGTATTAGTCATACATTTTTGAACTACAACAGATATTTAAATTGATTTAAACTGTGTATGAAGGAGTGTTGAAGGAATTTTTAACTGGTTATTCTGCTCTTCAGTAACTTGAACTAAAAGCTAGTGTTGGCTGAATTTTGTTATTTGCTAGTAATTACAGGTGTGGGGGTAGCCACATTCAGTGATTTCCTGTCCTTGCATATTTAAACTGGTGCATGTGAAATAATTCCTGCTTTAAAACTTCAGCTTGGCAAGCTAAGAACTTGGTTATATTCAACTGGACGTATAAGAGAATTTAAGTACCTTTTTATGCACTTTTTCTTTTAAAAATACAGTATTTAAATTGATTTAAACTGTGTATGAAGGAGTGTTGAAGGAATTTTTAACTGGTTATTCTGCTCTTCAGTAACTTGAACTAAAAGCTAGTGTTGGCTGAATTTTGTTATTTGCTAGTAATTACAGGTGTGGGGTAGCCACATTCAGTGATTTCCTGTCCTTGCATATTTAAACTGGTGCATGTGAAATAATTCCTGCTTTAAAACTTCAGCTTGGCAAGCTAAGAACTTGGTTATATTCAACTGGACGTATAAGAGAATTTAAGTACCTTTTTATGCACTTTTTCTTTTAAAAATACAGTATTTAAATTGATTTAAACTGTGTATGAAGGAGTGTTGAAGGAATTTTTAACTGGTTATTCTGCTCTTCAGTAACTTGAACTAAAAGCTAGTGTTGGCTGAATTTTGTTATTTGCTAGTAATTACAGGTGTGGGGTAGCCACATTCAGTGATTTCCTGTCCTTGCATATTTAAACTGGTGCATGTGAAATAATTCCTGCTTTAAAACTTCAGCTTGGCAAGCTAAGAACTTGGTTATATTCAACTGGACGTATAAGAGAATTTAAGTACCTTTTATGCACTTTTTCTTTTAAAAAATACAGTATTTAAATTGATTTAAACTGTGTATGAAGGAGTGTTGAAGGAATTTTAACTGGTTATTCTGCTCTTCAGTAACTTGAACTAAAAGCTAGTGTTGGCTGAATTTTGTTATTTGCTAGTAATTACAGGTGTGGGGGTAGCCACATTCAGTGATTTCCTGTCCTTGCATATTTAAACTGGTGCATGTGAAATAATTCCTGCTTTAAAACTTCAGCTTGGCAAGCTAAGAACTTGGTTATATTCAACTGGACGTATAAGAGAATTTAAGTACCTTTTTATGCACTTTTCTTTTAAAAAATACAGTATTTAAATTGATTTAAACTGTGTATGAAGGAGTGTTGAAGGAATTTTTAACTGGTTATTCTGCTCTTCAGTAACTTGAACTAAAAGCTAGTGTTGGCTGAATTTTGTTATTTGCTAGTAATTACAGGTGTGGGGGTAGCCACATTCAGTGATTTCCTGTCCTTGCATATTTAAACTGGTGCATGTGAAATAATTCCTGCTTTAAAACTTCAGCTTGGCAAGCTAAGAACTTGGTTATATTCAACTGGACGTATAAGAGAATTTAAGTACCTTTTTATGCACTTTTTCTTTTAAAAAATACAGTATTTAAATTGATTTAAACTGTGTATGAAGGAGTGTTGAAGGAATTTTTAACTGGTTATTCTGCTCTTCAGTAACTTGAACTAAAAGCTAGTGTTGGCTGAATTTTGTTATTTGCTAGTAATTACAGGTGTGGGGTAGCCACATTCAGTGATTTCCTGTCCTTGCATATTTAAACTGGTGCATGTGAAATAATTCCTGCTTTAAAACTTCAGCTTGGCAAGCTAAGAACTTGGTTATATTCAACTGGACGTATAAGAGAATTTAAGTACCTTTTATGCACTTTTTTTTTAAAAAATACAGTATTTAAATTGATTTAAACTGTGTATGAAGGAGTGTTGAAGGAATTTTTAACTGATTATTCTGCTCTTCAGTAACTTGAACTAAAAGCTAGTGTTGGCTGAATTTTGTTATTTGCTAGTAATTACAGGTGTGGGGGTAGCCACATTCAGTGATTTCCTGTCCTTGCATATTTAAACTGGTGCATGTGAAATAATTCCTGCTTTAAAACTTCAGCTTGGCAAGCTAAGAACTTGGTTATATTCAACTGGACGTATAAGAGAATTTAAGTACCTTATGATGCACTTTTTCTTTTAAAAATACAGTATTTAAATTGATTTAAACTGTGTATGAAGGAGTGTTGAAGGAATTTTTAACTGATTATTCTGCTCTTCAGTAACTTGAACTAAAAGCTAGTGTTGGCTGAATTTTGTTATTTGCTAGTAATTACAGGTGTGGGGGTAGCCACATTCAGTGATTTCCTGTCCTTGCATATTTAAACTGGTGCATGTGAAATAATTCCTGCTTTAAAACTTCAGCTTGGCAAGCTAAGAACTTGGTTATATTCAACTGGACGTATAAGAGAATTTAAGTACCTATTTATGCACTTTTTCTTTTAAAAAATACAGTATTTAAATTGATTTAAACTGTGTATGAAGGAGTGTTGAAGGAATTTTTAACTGGTTATTCTGCTCTTCAGTTATTCCCACCCACCCGCCCTGTTTTTGTTTTGGTGTTAATCTTAGTGGCATTGAAACTGCCCACCCCTCAGCCTGCCTCTGGGCCCATCTCATTTGCTCACTCAACTGAGTGCAGTGAGATCATATTCTGATTTCAGGCACTCCTACTGTGTACAAAGAGAGCATCTGGGAAATAGAAAAAAAAAAAAAAATAAGCTTATTTCCTGCCTTTCTTGTTAAGTGGTACAGACTATTTGTAGGCTTCTGAGCCCCCAAGCCCTTCTGTGTTTGAGGGAAGCCTTCTAGCTTGTTTTTTTTTTCTTGTAACTAGCCAGTTTTCTAGTTTCAGCACTCAAATCTGTTTCTTTGATCTCAGCACTTGTTCAGAAAAAAAAAAAAAAAAAAATCATCTGCTTTTACTGTACTTGTGTTTTTACCTACTTCTTTTTACTTTTGCATCATCTTAAAATACTCAATTGTATTTATTACTGCTTGGTGTAACTCATTCTAAGCCTTTTGGTTTAAACACTTGGGCTTCGGACCAGTTAGTTGTTTTGCACTGAGAGGTTTGTGGTCTGCACTGTTGTGGCAGAACAGGTAGCTTACATCCTTCTAGGTTGAGAACTGCTGATTGAGGGCTCAGTGTCTGTTATTCTAAAAGTGTATTAATTCTGGTTTAAGCACTTGGGCTTTCAAGCCAGTTATTTTACATTAAGAGGGTTCGTGGTCTGCACTCTTGTGGGAGGAGAGGCTGGACTCTGCCCTTCTGAGCTGGGAATTTCTGGTTAAAGGCTTATAGTGCATGCATATCTGAACTGTTTCTTACTGAAGTTGGTGCGCCTTGTTTGCTGTGGCATAGACTGGATTCGGGCCTGCTGGATCTAGCTTTGTTTGTGTAACTTGAGCACTAATCCAGACATTCTCTAAAGTATTCAATGGTATTTATTACTGCTTGGTTGTAACTTGATTAAAGTGTAGCTATCATTCAAGTCTTTTGGATTAAGCACTTGGGCTTCAGACCAGTTGTTTTACATTAGGAAGGTTTGTGGCAAGCACTGTGGTGGCAGGACAGGTAGCTTTCATCCTTCTAAGTTGGGAACTGCTGATTGAGAGCCCAGTGTCCAAGTGTATTAGTTCTGGTTTAGGCACTTGGGCTTCAGGCCAGTTATTTTACATTAAGAAGGTTCGTGGACTGCACTCTTGTGGGAGAAGAGGCTGGACTCTGCCCTTCTGAGCTGGGAATTTTCTGGTTAAAGGTTTATAGTGCCTGAATATTTGAACTGTATCTTACTGAAATTGGTTCACCTTGTTTGCTCTAGCATAGACTAGATCCAGGCCTACTGAATCTAGCTTTGTTTATATACTTGTTGTCTGTTTGCTTGTTATTTCCTGGAAGCTAATTCACCTAATACGCAACTTCTCAGCTTCTGTGGATCACTAGTGATATCTGCATTGCTTACTGTACTTATTTCCTTGTTTCACTTGAAAGAAAGTTACTGTTTGTCGTTTTGCATTTAGTTACTTGTATCACATTGCACTCAAGTTACCTGGCACTTGCTCACTAAAGCAATTATATAAGTCAGCACTAAAAATTAAAAGCACTACACCCTCACTCCCCACTGGCCCTTGTTTTCAATTAAGGATTTCCCAATATTATTCTAGCATGTCCAAAGGTCAGTTGTCAATCTCCTCTCCGGTCCAGCTGGTGAATCTGGGAATCTTGAGGCAATGTTATAACTGCCTCATGTACACAGACAACCCTCTCCTCCTCCCACATAACACAAATACTTGCGAGAGATGCAGCTATTTAGCCAAACTGGAGGCTGAGCTCTCTCAACTCAGGACTGGCAAGACCAGACAGGAGGAGAAGGCAACTACACACACCACAAAACCAGCCTCACATAATGCTACCACTCCACTGAATCAAACACATAAACACACAAAGACATACTCGGAGGCTCTGAGTAAAAATTTACCTAAACAGCAGAGGCCTCCAAAGCAGACACCCAAACAACTGCTACCTCAAGACACCCCACAAGCAACACATAAACCACAAAAGCAGTGTGCAAAGCAGTCACAGCCCTTAAGGCCAAATACAACACCAAACATACTTGTCATAGGTGACTCCATAGTCAGACACACTGACGTCCCACTCACCAGGCTGAACAAGGAGAGGGTCACAGTAAGCTGCCTATCGGGCGCTAGAATCCGCCACATAACACAAGCACTGGGGTCACTCCACAGCAAGTACAAATATGACACAGTCATTGTCCATGCTGGTGTGAACGACCTGAGACGTACCTCCCTGGACTGCATGAAAAGAGACATAGAGGAGCTCTCTGATTATGTAGCCCAGGCAGGTATGACCCTAACCCTGAGCAGTATCCTTCCTTCACCAAGAATGATGCCACAATATAGAGACAAGATGATCAGCTTTAACAATTGGCTTAATGTCTGGTGTCATTCAAAGGGGATCCAGTGTCTGTCTGCCTGGGATGACATGCTTGACAAGCCACGCTGCTTCGCAAGGGACGGCTTGCACCTGTCACCCTGGGATTCCGGATATTGGCTAAGGCTCTTGCCACCCCATAGTGCCTTTTTAGGCAAGGCTCAAATTCTAAACCTACCACCCTAGAAAACAAAAATGGGAAGAAATTGAGGGTAATGCTGCTCAATGCCAGAAGTCTAAATCTCAAAATGCACGCACTCGAGGCCCTTCTCAGTATGGAGAACATCGATGTCTGTGCTGTAACTGAAACCTGGTTCAAGGCTCCTGAGAGCACCCCGGCACTATTAGGTTTTACCTCATATCATGCGTTCCGCCCCAAAACCCGGACCACTCCACAAAAGGAGGGTGTATCCATATTCATAAAGGATACTCACACCTCCAGGTTGGTGGCAACGCATGAAGCTTCGGAAACCATCCAGGTGCAACTAACAATAGGCAAAACTGCTCTACAAATTGTAGCATGCTACAGGCCACCCTCTCAAACTCAGGAACCCCACACAGCCTTCCTGAAGACACTGGAGGGTATAAATGTATCTCCAAACACCATCATATTGGGTGACTTCAACTACCCGAATATAGACTGGGAACATTACTCAAGCCCTAACTTTCTAGCCCAACGGTTCCTGGAGTTCATAAATTCAAATGCCATGGAACAGCTAGTCACTGTTCCCACGAGAGGAGAAAATATACTAGATCTCATTGTCACAAACATGGGGACAAAATGCTCCACACCGAAGTATATCCCTCATTGGTGAGATCTGATCATAAACTAATCTCACTGGAAATCCACATCCCGCCCCACCCCAAACAAAAAGACCATAGTGAAGAACTTCTCTAAAGCAAACTTCACACTACTCAAGACTGGTGTGGTATCCTTCAAGGCCCCTGAGTCAGAGGAAACCACAACCCAAGCTGCGGAAGCCCTTACAAATGCCTTCTATGAACACCTCCAGGACTGCATGGATCAGGCAATCCCAAATAAAACCAAGACTCTTTCCACAAAGGGCAAACGTCCAGTCTGGTGGACCCCAGCCATTAACAAACTTTACAATAAGAGGAGAAAGCTATTACATGATAGAACAAAATCCATAAAAGGGAAGTCACCCTGATCATTATTAGTAAAAAATACGAGCACTCATAAAATCAACTAAGGCCAATTTTGAGAGAAAAATTGCCATGGATTCAAAGGACAATCATAAGGCCTTTTTCAGCTATGTTAGGAACCTGGGTGGAAACTCACAGATATGCTCAGAATTAGTCCAAAATGATACAAAAATCACTGAACCCACAGACATTGCCAACATACTGGCAGACAGGTTCAGTGCAAACTTCACCCCTCTCCCCTAAAGGAGAGATAACTATCCCAGCCGAGTGTAGCCTCCCGGACATCTCAAATGCGCAGGTGAAAGCTGCTCTCTAAAGCTAAAACACAGCATCAATGGGACCGGATGGTGTCCCCGGCTGTGTGCTACACGAGCTAAATGAGGAATTAAACCCGCACATAAGGTAGCTGTTTAATCTCAGCCTTACCACAGGATACGTGCCCAAGGAGTGGCGTACGGCAACTGTGGTCCCACTCCACAAAGGTGGCACCTCACGGACCCTGGTAATTACCGCCCATAAGCTTAACAAGTCTAGTCTGCAAAGCTATGGAGAGGATCATAATGGAGCTCATAAACAAAGATATAGGGGACTTGCAGACATTGGACCCGACCCAGTTTGGCTTTGTCAAGGGAAGATCATGCCTTTTGAACTTGGTCGACTTCTTGAAATAGTCACCAAGGCCATTGATGAGGGAAAGGCAGTCCATACAGCCTACCTTGACCTTGCAAAGGCTTACACAATACCCCACTCGGGTATTGTAGAAAAACTTACCAGCTTAAATGTAAACCCATATGTCACAAGATGGGTTGCAAACTGGCTTAAGGACAGAACCCACAGGGTTAGAGTTGCTGGCGCTGTGTCAGACTCCAAGCCGGTCACAAGTGGTGTCCCACAGGGCTCGGTCCTTGGCCCCTATTGTTTGGCATCTACTTCTCAGAAGTACAGGCCAACATGGGAGGACTTTGGCTGACAAAGTTTGCAGATGACTGCAAACTGGGCGCCATAGTGGAAAGTGCATCGGACACTGATATCCTTCAGAAGGGACTCACGGAAACAGATAGCTGGTGCCAGAGCCATGGCCTGAAGTTAAACGCCAAAAATGTATAGTCATACCCTTCGGGAAAAACAAGGTAACCCCAAGCTACCATATAGGTGGCAATCCACTAAGCACAGAAGAGGTTATCAGGGACCTGGGGACCCAGGTTGACAGTGGCCTTTCTTTTGACACTCGCATTGCTAAAGTGGTTAGAAAGACCTTCTACATTGCCCACCTGATCATGAAGGGATTCACATCCAGATCTAGTGAGGTCATTGTTCCCCTGTACTCTTCACTTATCAGACCAATGATCGAGTACAATGCCCCATTCGGGATGTATCTCACCCGACATCTGCAGCAATTGGAGAGACCCCAAAAGTTCCTCACCAAAAGGATAAAGGGACTCCAAAATCTGTCATATGCTGCCAGATTGAAGAAACTCCAGCTCTATTCAGTCGCATACCGTCTGCTCAGAGGTGACATGTGCCTGACATACAAGGCCATGTCCAACCCGGAATTAATGGACATGCTCCACCTCAAAAAATCCAAATCCACCAAAACCACTAGAGCAAGCGACTTAAACCTTAGCACGGATATAAATAGGACGTGCTGGAGGGATAGATTTATCACTCAGAGACTCCCTATGCTGTGGAATAAAATCCCGGTCCATGTGAGGCAGAGCACCTCACTGACTCTGTTCAAGAGAAATCTAGACCTGTGGATGGGAGATCGTAGGTTTACCCCGGGAATCATCTCTGGGTCACTGCTGGACAGAGGCACAACAAACTAATGGGCACAGTATTTTTTCATATAAGGGGTGGCGTAAGCCACAATAATTTGGGCTAGGCTTATAAATGCCTTAGGGCAGATAGCCTAGTATAAACCTATGAACCTATGAACCTATAACAATTTATAGAAACATACATGACTACAGTAGAAAGTAGAATTAGTCTAAAAGGAGTAATAATAATGCATTTTAAATTATAGCAGGTTTAATATGCCATATAAGATTCCTTTTTTGTTTTGAAAAGTAATTTTTTAAGACATTATTTATACATGATTACTATGAGGGAAATATGGTGTGAAAAATTAAATATAAACTCACAATATAAAATATATATCATTTGCTAATTACAATAAAATGATATACAAAGGTAATGCAAACTTCCTCTAAACACATACATTGCAATACTTCGTATACCAAGTCTACTTTATCATTTGTGAGCATGAAAGTCTACAGAAAAAAAACATAAAGATGAGGACCTAGTAAAAGTGAATGAAGTTATAGAAGTTTTGTTTCATCTGTTGGGAGATCTGGAGCTACTTGACATAAAAGTGAGTAGAGGAAACACAAAAGTAGCAACATTGAAATTAAATTCAAAAATATACCTCATCAAAAATACAAAACATTAGAATGTCATGCACTTGATGACTCAGTCACTCACAGTAATAGATACTAACTTAGTTATCTTGCATTCAGTTCTATGTACAGCATTTCATTATGCAACCTCATATCCTAAAAAACAAATATACTTTCAGACATTTATGCTGTACTTGAGGATACAGACATTTCAACAACATTGATGTTTAAGATATATTCATACAGCTTTTAAAGTTAGAATGTGGAGTTATTCATAATACATTAAATGAACAAGTTTGCAATCAGTGTTCATACTGACACTTTTCCACAACTATATAAAGAGAAATTATGCAAATATTGGAAAAAGAAGGAAAGATAACTACTTTATTATATATGTAGCTTCTCTGTATAAAGTGTGACATGCTATATCTGCACTTATATAAGATTCCAAATACATGATAGAAGTGAATTAAGTATATTACAATTCAATTAACTGAATGGTCTGTACCTCCCATATTGTTGATAAATAAAAATAGTAGCTCTCAGATGATAGTACTTTGGACAGCTAATTTTTTTTTCTAGAAAGCCCAGTATTCCCTGCACTCCCAAGGCAGGACAATCTTGGAACATTAAGTTACAAGGGTGTGGGAGCATAGTTTCAGTTATTAGAAGCTGCATGGGGAAACCTCTTTATGTATATATGTATTTATTTTTGTTAACATTTTTTGTGTTGGCTTGCAAGCTTTCACAAGTACAAATTGCTCCAGTGGAGTAAAGTACTCAAAACTTCAAGTAGCTCTCCCAGAAGGGATAAGCACTACTTAAATTAAGAGGTAGACTAACTAAATGGACATTGTTGTAGAGTTACAGAAGCAATGTCAAATAAAGCTTTCAGTACAGGTAATGTTAATGCATGCATAACGCATTTGTTAGTTTTGATATGTAGCTGTAGAAATACAGTTCCAGTGCATTTATTATTAACATTAATGTGGAGTTGTTCCGTTACTATATTCTCGAATTTACAATGGGCCTGATGGTTGGGCTGGCCAATTAACATGCTCGTTTTTGAATATTAATGGCCAGTCATTGTATAATTTAAGATACTGCATTGTTTGTGTCTTTCGGCTTTTCCCGGTTAGGGGTCGCCACAGCGGAACTCCGGTCCGCTAATGATTGGCAAGTGATTTTTATGTACCGGCTTGCCAGGCCTGACGCACAACCTTCAACGAAGGTACGCCCATTCACGCATGTCTCCACGCAGAAGACACTCTAGCTGAGAATCGAACCGGACAGCGTTTTACTGTGAGTCGACAATGTTACAGCAGCATCAATTTAAGATACTGCATTAAATATATCATATAGCAAATGCAAAACTATGTGTAAATGCATAGCAGGTCATTGATTTTCTGCTTTGGATTCTTACAATGTCAAATGCTTGTTTCAATGTTCATTTTAAAATGCTTTGTCTGTACCTGATAAACTACTACAATGCCATATTTTCATCACAATTATTTAAAAACACCATGTGGTACTTCTCTATTACTATAAAGTGCAAAGCAAAATGTCATCCATGCACTTCTGAAGATATCACTGCATGGATAACAATTTACTTATCTGTTATTTATTTCTTCCTTTCTGACATTCCTAACGCCACCAGAATATACTTCACATTGAAAGTTACATTCAGAATGTCCCTGAAAACACGCAGTAATATTACTTTTTAAAATTCATAAGTTCATAGGTATATTCCAGGAAATCAGTCAATGAACCATTTTTTGTCTAACTATAACATCAAACACCAAAAGTTAATTCCTGAGTTATGGAGGGCCATAGAACATAGGCCCTGACAGAATTTGTGAGTGCCCACCCAATTGTTTGTGTTAGTCTGGAATGTAGGTAGTAGACTCCTTTGCAGGAGCTGATTATTACATAGGCATAGAATATACCAGGATAAGAAACTATCTCAACAATGTATATGCTAATTTGCTGATAGAGATTAAGGTTCTTTGCATTTATGTGTAGAATTTTAAAGATATAGCAGGTGTAGGAGGTTGGAGTCTTTTGCAACCTGAAATGGCATGGTGAAGTCTAAAGAAAACAGAATAGAAACTGAGGGTGGACAGCTGGTATGGGTGAATTAGGGACCTGAGTTCTGAGACTATTTTGGTTAGGAACTTGATTACTTCAAGTGTGATAAGTTTTGAAGGGTACATACCAAAGAGGACATTATACTCAATACTGTACTAGACACAAGATAAGTGCAGTTTAAATAAGATGTACTTGGATATACATGAGATGTCTTTGGTTATTAGTTGGACCAGACAAAATAATTTTCTAACTGTATCATAGACATGATGATCAAAAGATAGTGAGTCATTCAAGAGGTGTACAGATCTCTATTAACAGTGTCAGTCTTAAGGGTTTTTTGTCTGTAGGTATGCTGGCAAATTATTTAATTTGCTATTCAAAACTGTATATTCTGTATTGAGAATTACAAAGTATAAACATTTTAAAGTATGACATCAGAGATTTATACAAAAAGAAATACAAAGAATAACTATATACAACTATATACAAGAAATGCTATGAAGAAATTAACTATAAGATATAACTTGCAATATCCAACAGTTAAAATCCCTACCATAGTAAAATCTATCATACACATATCTATGTTATACCAATATACTATGTGTAATGTTTTAATCAACATTGGATAATAATTCTAAGTCACGTTAGTTTAGTCTTTTAATATATAATAAAGAAAGAGACTCCAATGCTTTAAATAATATTGTTTCCTATTGTAATTATCTGTAATTAACTTATGGCAAGATATATATTTAGTTGCCATGTGTTTGAATGTGGACCAAGATATTTGTGATTGGTATAGCCAGTTCTGTGTGATACATAGTTTAACTAGAGTGAAAAGTGTAACTAAAATATGTAACTTCTTTCTTGATAGAGTAAATGGGATAATATTAAGTACTGTAAATTCCCCCCAAAAAAACCTGATTTCTCATAAACCATTTTTTTCTAATTTTGATCTAAGAGAACACCATAATTTATAGGAATATTTAAAACTCCAAAAGGTAAGTAATAAATCAGTGTTTGATGCAGAACAGGCTTGACACATTGGGGAGATTTCAGGCTTATATTTATTTAATTTTGCATGGGTTAGGTAAGCATTATTATTAATCTTTAATTGCGTGTAAATAAGTTGCTTAAATGGTGTGAGTTTAAGAGGATTCTTAATCATGTGGAACTTTAATTCCTCAGAGTAATTCTTGGTTAAATTGGTCCAATATTCAGAATATAATAGCGATGATTGGTATTTAATGTTAGTAATCAGTTTATAAATGTTTGTTATCATTTTTTTCTTTAACAGTAAAAGTTTTAACAACATATCATATAAATTTACATCTTCTTCACTATATTCCATGTCTTTTACTAAAGAGGGTATACATTTTGTTATTTGTCTTATTATTATTGTATAACACTGGTTAAGATTGTTGTTAGTTTCAATTTCTTCAATACGTCTCCCTTTATGTTTTAGTATATCCCACAGATTCCAATATCTAATGTTTGAATAATTGTTTAAATTGATCGTGATATTAGGATTGAGGTCTATTGGTTGAAGCAAATTAGAGAGTTTGTTAGGTTTATTGATTCTAGTATTTTTTGAAATGCAATTACTTTATTTTTAAACAGGGCATGAAGCTTAATATGTTTAAAGCTTTTTTGTTTAATAAAAGGAAGGGCTCTAGGATTTATTTGCAGACTTTGACTATGATCATGCCATATTTTAATCCATGTCAGAGTCCAGTCCTCTCTTTTAGGTTCAAAATCAGAAATTTGCACAATCCTACTGGAACATACAATGTCATAATATAATTTAAAATCAGGAAGGCCCATTCCACCATTCTCTTTAGGACATATTCATTTTTGATAACTGATTCTAGTATATTTAGGGTACTAAAGGGATTTGGATAGAGTCGTTACTATGCTTCTGAAGAATTTTTGGGGGATTATTATATTTGTTACATTAAACTGATAAAGTAGTTTAGTAAGTATGTTCAATTTTATGATCACTACAGTAGACAAAAAAGGCAGATTGATTTTACACCATCTTTGCATATCCTTCTCTACGTTTGTCCAGGTCTGAAGTAAATTATTTTGTAGTGATAATTTAGAGTTATTAAGACAATTTATACCCAGGTATTTTAAACTATAGTTTATTTTTATATCTGTTTCTGGGAAATGTTTTTTTTTTTTTTTTATGAATAACTGAGTTTATTGAAAAAATAAGAGATTTTGTTGAGTAAATTTATAATTTAAAATGTTAGAAATTTTTTATAGTCAAGATGATCTTGTTTAAGTCCATGTTTGGAAGTTCAAAGTATATGTTTAGGAATTATTTAATTTATCAAAATTGTCTATACTGTATTTTTTGGCATTACATTTGAGGCCTCTGCCTTTCCTCTATTTATGTGCATAGATCATCCCCTGCAGTAGTACTTTTATTTTTTTTATTTATTTATTTATCATTTGTTGACCGGGAAAGTCCGACTAGGTTCCACAGAGCCTGTTTTCAGTGGAGGCCCGGGGAGAAATGCTCCAGAAGAGCATCTACATCTGTGGCTACTCAGATAAAAAAAAAATGTACAGTCCTCAGCAGCTTTTGTCAATTAGATATACAGGATATAGATTTGGAGATCAGAGAAAAAAATGCCAAAAAAGAAGAGAACTCTTTCTCATGTCCTTAGAAACCCCAGTGGTGAAATTTTACTTTGGGAGATGGCACTTGCAACTTTAATGACTTGTTAGTCTGGCAATTTGTTACACATCTCATTATATATAGGCTGACATGTAGATTTATCACCTTGTCAGTGATGCCTGTGAGGAGAAGTTTACACTAAATTTGATGGCTAGGGTATTAGCTATTTATTTGGGATCAAATGAGTGGTATTATTTGCTGATCAATTTAAAACATTGATGTGTGTTGTTTCTTAACCTTCTAAAGTAGATAGAAAATATTTATAAAGCTTTTTAGTGTTAAAGGTCATTTTGAGATCATAATACACTTTATGTTTTCTGCCTTCTGACATATTTATTGTGACACATATCAGTGCCCTCTTAAGATATGAAGTATATGTCCCCCTATAAGAACTTTGAAATTTCTTCCTTTTGTTGTAGAATATATTTATATGAGAATTCTACCATAAGAGCTTGCTTTGAAATTTCCTCGCAAAAGAAAAAAAAAGCACTGGTAAATATTGTCTATTTGCATTTTTGGTATTTGTTGTATGATATTTAATGATTCAACATCAGTTTCACAAGCTATGTGCTAGATATTTGCATTCCTTATTAACAACTAAGATGGCCACTTACTAGCTGGCTGAGGTTTAGAAGCAAAGATGAGCTGAAAATGGCTCGCACAAGTAAGGTTACTTATAGAGCTGGACATGTTGTTTTTTATTTAAGCAATAACCCATGACTGGGTGTAAGTAATGCTGGATTACCCAGATTTGGTATGGTATGATCCTGAGGGCAAAGCCCAAGTGATCAAACAAAGGCAAATGTGCCTAAATTTTGCCATTACCCACATCCGGGAATGGGTTCATTACTATTATACGATGAAATTATTTAAGAAAGAATTTGCTTACCTTTCTTAAATAATGTCTCTGTATAATGGTATTGTAGTGTTCCTCTGCTTTTTTCTATCTTTCTGATGTACTGCACATGCATATGGAACTTACGATTCCATGCTTGCACAGTACATCTGTTCAGTGCAGGGAAAGCAATGTAGACAAGAGAATCTCTGTTACTGATTTTTTCTTTCTTTCTTTGACTGAGATTTTATGAAGGACAGCCTAAATACAAGGAAAATCAGGTACATTTCTGATTATTTATATTTGTAGAGTGTGCCCGATTTTTCTCATATTTTGCTGTCCTGTATGCATATGCCAATAGAGAAGTCAGGCTGCTTAATGGTACTTCAGTTGCCAAACTTTTTTATTATTGGTATATGCTTGATTTACAACAGGCATGCTGGTTGGGCTGCCCAATCAGCATGCACATTTTTGAATAACAATGACCCATTATTGTATAATTTATTTTTTATTATTTATCCTATGTTGACCTGGTTAGTCCAACTAGGCTAGTGACCTCTTTTCAGGGAAGACCTGAGATGGTATTTATACTACTAGAAAAAAATTGGTAAAGGCATCGAGGAACTTACCCTACTCTTTTCAATATGTGCCATGGGATCTTTGACCTCCACCTGAGCTACCAACAAATCAAGCAGATGGGACTTCAGTTTACTGTCTCATCCAAAGGAGTACACACTCCAAAATGCTGCACCCCCTTATGCTGCACTGCAGTGTTGGTAATCCAACAACCTGGTGTGGGAAAATAACTCACAGCCTTCTGCATCAACAGCAAGTGTGCTACTTGTTACACCACTGACATTGATAAAAAGATGATGTGATAGATTTGATCAAAATTAATAACTATCCCTTAAGCTATTATTTTCTATTTGAAAAGGAGAGTAAAAGTGTTGACGACAAATGCTATTTCTTCTTTCCCAGGTTTCCTGAATAAGCTGATTAGGTTACAACAAAATATCTGCAAAAAGCAACTGTACCAGAAAATATGGCTACATTGACTGTTATTTGCAGACTTATCATTTTTGCATTTTAGTTTACAGCTAATATTTTTAAATAAGTGAAAATGTATAAGTTATTTTTGGCGACACAGCTTACTAAGGATTCCCAATGATTATGGTTATTTGACTTCCTGGTAATAAAATATACCATTTAACAGTATGAGTAAAGTAAATGCTTTGACTTGCTTCCCACTTGGAGCTATAAACTAGCATGGGTCAAACAGATATACACATCCCTGAATTAATTATTTGCCTAACATGATCATAACAATGGATCTTTCTTTAAATCTAATTCTAATTGATAGACATTTGTGAAGTTTTTTTTTTTTGGGGGGGGGGGGGTTATCAGAGGATGATTCACTGCCAGAGAATGAAATCAGTTGACCGATTACTGAAATCATTCAGCCTGTGAGTAATTTAGATCACTCAGAAGTTTGTTTTTCAAATAGCAAAACCTTTGTGTTCTTGATGTTTGAATGATTCTGAACCAAACCTTAGTAAGATGTTGCTAATTATATTGGATAATGTACCACAGATACATGCTATCTTGTATTTGCAGTTAGCCTTATCTGCAGTCTTTTCCTAAAGCTGGATCAAACACTTAAGTATCCGTACATAAAGCATAAAAGTACTGACATTTTCAGGGTAAAGATAACATTTAACTGATTATTGAAGTGTCCTGATAGCATTTTGTTTATAGTTATGTAACTCACATTGGCATTTCCTCCCACATCCCAAAGACATGCTGCAGGTGGATTGGATACACTAAATTGGCCCTAGGTGTGAGTGTGTGCCTTCTGTAGAAATTTGGGCACTGGGCTAGCAACCCGACACCGTAAAACTCCACTGCCAATCATGAGCGGACAGGTGATCCACTGTGGCAACCCCTACCCGGGAAAAGCCGAAAGAAGAAGAAGAAGAAGAAGAAGAAGAAGACATTTGTGAAGGGTAGCACAAGAGGGTAGTGAGACCAGCTATGTTATATGGGTTGGAGATGGTGACACTGACAAAAAGGCAGGAGTCAGAGCTGGACGTGGCAGAGTTAAAGATGCTAAGATTTGCACTGGGTGTGATGAGGGTGGAAAGAATTAAGAATAAGTATATTAGAGGGTCAACTCAGGTTGGAAGATTTGGAGACAAAGCCAGAGAGGCAAGATTACATTGGTTTGGACATGTGCTGAGGAGGGATGCAGAGTATATTGGGAAAAAGATGCTAAGGATGAAGCTGCCAGGTAAGAGGAATAGAGGAAGGCCTAAGATAAGGTTTATGGATGTGGTGAGAGAGGACATGCAGGAGGTTGGTGTGACAGAGCAAGATGCAGAGGACAGGAAGAAATGGAAGCAGATGATCCGCTGTGGCGACCCCTAATGGGAGCAAATGAAAGAAGAAGAAGTACCTGTTTGAAGAAATATGTATATTAGCTTTTGCAAAGGATCCAGGTTTATTGCATAGAAAAATAACGGTGTTGTTACCTAAAACATGTTGATAATTTTTTGAGAGATTCTGGGCTGGAGTCATGAATGCTATACCTCACACTAAGAGAGTGTGTGTAGCACTTAGTGACATGCATGCTGTTTGATAATCATTAAATAGCTCTACATGCCGTGCCTGCCTTCTCAACAAGAGTAAGCATCAGAATATGTTAATGAAATACATGCGAATGAAGCAATTCAACATGGCAGAGCAACTCAGGAACATACAAAAGGTACATGTATATGCTACACTCCATTTTGGACTTAATTCCAATATTCTTAAGAATATAGCCACGGAGATACTTATAAGAAATTGTCAGGGTCTGCTGTTGCTATTATTAACCTGTATGTGTAACAGGCTTTAATACAAGTTCTTCTGCTGCTGCTGTCAGACCTCAGCCTAGACTGAGAAGAGTATTCAGACCATTTGACTTATCATGGACTTCATGATACAGAAATTGTAGAACACTACAGCATGGACAGGGATGAAACTATAAAGAAGAAATAAATGATTACCTTCATATGTATGTCTTGTAATTTACAAAGATAAAACATTGGTCAGCTGTACAGGAATGGGGTCTATATTATAACACTGAATTCTTAAAACTTCGAATGTTATAATATCGACCCCAATTCAGCGAACGCTGCAGAACACCTAATATTTTCCTAGGGAAAGTATTCAGTGGGCCGTTTCTGTGGCTTTGCTATTTCCTCGACTGCGGTGCAAAGGTGACGGACTGGGTTAAGGTAAGTGTGCGAACGGACCGAGGTAAGGTGAGTGTATGATAATTAGGGACCTTAGGGATAGGGAGCGGGTTTGGTGAGTTTGTGTTAGCCAGGGACCTTAGGGTTAGGGAGCGGGTAAGGTGAGTGTGCATTAGTTAGGGACCTTAGGGTTACGGTTGGGTTTAGGTAAGTGGATAGCTAGTAGTGTATGTATGGTTTAATGTAGGGTTCTGTGAAGTGTGTATGTGTGGATTATGTATTTTGGTGTGCTTGTGCTGTGTGTGTGTGTATTCTCGGAATTTTTTCCCTTGGAAAAAATTTGCTGTTCTGAGCATTTGAGAATATCACATTTCAAGATTCCAAGAATGAGCTTATGGTGTTCGACATTTTAGAATTTTGATAATGTGATATAGACCCCAGGAATGTCAGCAGTAACTCATGAGTGATATATGCAAAGGAAATATTAATCTGCCCAGTAGTGTGCATCATGTATTAAAGGTACCCAATGTATAAATCCCAACAGTGACAATTTTCACATCATTTTCACTAGTTTATGAGGAAGCAATAATTCATTGTAAGACTGCATTACTAAGATGGCAATACAAATACAATGAGGATCAAGTAATATATAACAAAATCATTTTTGAAATTGTAATGAAAAAAATTATATATATCTACTTTTGATTAAAGCAAGCATCTACCTAAGGAAGCATTGACTATCCACTCTGTGCATCAAGGATAGGCAACCCTAAGTCACAAAGAAATATGCAAAGGGCAGGGCACAGTCAGCATCATCACATGCACAGGGTGGTGGTGGTGGGATTCCAGAAGTGCAAAAGAAAGCACAACAGTTCAAGAAATTACTAAGGGCTCTAGCACCTCAAGAAGAACAGGAAATATGTGGAGTTGAAAAGAATGGCAGCACCTCAAAACAGCATATATAAGGATCATAGAACAGATACATGGCAAAGCCAGGTATGGGAATAAGGTACATTAGGAAATCTGGTAGTAGAATACAGAGGCCCAATCAGTCATCAAAAGAAAGGAGTGCAAGAAAAGTGGGAGATAGAAAACACAGACCAGGCTAGGAAGGAATACTGATTGGCTAACAAAGAGGCTAAGAGACGTGTTGCAATAGGAAAGAACAAGGTATCAGTGCACTATACCAATTTCTATAAAGTGACTCAGTGGGGGGCACAAAGAAAATCTATCAGAAACCATTTATAAAGGATGCCAGCAACAACCTGCTCACCAGTCCAAAAGACATGAAAAGCAATGAAAAGACTACTTCCAGAAGCTTCTGAATGAAGAAAACCACACAGAAGCTGTACTGACCCAGACACAGCCTATGGTGAGAGAAGAGGAAAATCTTACCGTAGAAGAAGTAAGAACAGCACTAAAGAAAATAAAGTAAGGGAAAGCAGCAGGCTCAGATGAGGTCACAGCAGAAATGACCAACATGCTGGGTGAGATAGGGGCAAAATGGCTTCTGAGGGTGCTTATAGCACCATGGAGAGAAACGTATCCGAGATGACTGAAGAGTACGCATACTAATTCCAGTGTTCAAGAACAAAGGGTACATTCACAACAGTGGGCAGTTCTGAGTATTCAAACTCCTATCACACTGCATGGAAGTTCTGGAGAAGGTGAATGATAAACAATTATGTACAACAATAGAAAATAAGATGAAATGAGCAGTTTGGATTCAGATCAGGATGCAGCACAACTGACATGATGCTTGCAGTGATAAAGGTACATGAGAAAAAGCTAGAAGTGAGGAAAGGGTCCAAATGGGCACTTCTAGACTTGGAGAAAGCATATGACAAGGTCCCAAGTAAGCTAATTTGGGCAGTCCTGCATTGGTTCCAAGTTCCAGAAACAATGGTAGAATTAGTGTAAGCTCTGTACAAGGATCCAATGACTCAAGCACAGTGTTCAGTCTTACAGAGGGGCCCCATTTGGAGTGGGTGTGAATCATGGTTCAGCTCTGCGCTGACTACATTAGCAAGCAGGTCGCAAGGGACAGGAAAACAAAGTTGCTGTATGCAGACACTGTGGCATTAAAGGCAGACTCTGAGCAAGAACTTCAGCAAAGAGTAGGGGAATGGAATGCAAAACTGAATGCACATGTGAAAACACTGAGTACAGATACAGTTCTAATGGCAGCAAATGGGGAAAATCAGAAGATGAAAATTGAGATAGACGGGAAAACAGGTGAACAGCTTAACAGCTTCAAGTATCTGGGAAGGGTGGTTGAGAAGAAGGGAAGTATGAACGAGGAGGTCAAAGCTAGAATCCGTAGGGTTGCAGCCAACTGGCACAGAATGATGGGGTAGTGTATAACAGAAGAATGCCAAAGAAGCTGAAAAGTTAGGTGTACAAAACAATGGTGAGACCAGTTCTACTATATGATACAGAAACCTGGGCAGTAAAAAGAACAGTTGAGGAAGCTAGAGGTGATGGAGATGAAGTGCCTGAGATGGGTGGTAGGATGCACACAGTGAAACAGGCAAAGAAATGAGGACAGAGGCCAACGTAGCTCCAATTACAGAAAAGGTGAAAGAGAACAGATTACGGTGATGGAGGCACACATGCTGGAAAGCATAATACAATCTGGTGAAAAATATTTGGGACTGAATGCAAAGAAGTAGATGGACTGAATGAGAGAAGACCTGTGACATTCAGGCATGAGAGTCGAAGAAGGTAGGAGAGTGGCATTGAATAGGGAGAGGTGGTGACAAGTGACACAACACCTTCACCACGTGTAGAAAATGGGAAAAAGGGGTTGATGATGATGATGATGGTGATGATGAGGCCTAACACCAAAGAAGTGAATGTGTTTGAGTGAGCAAACAGGTAAAAATCAAGTATCCATTGGCAGGACCAGTAGCAATAGATGTAAATAATTCAATATTGATGTTTATGCATGTGTGTGTGTGTGTGTGTGTGTGTGTGTGTGTGTGTGTGTGTGTGTGTGTGTGTGTGTGTGTGTGTGTGTGTGTGTGTGTGTGTGTGTGTGTGTGAACAAGGTTTTAATGCATGTGGGTCTGCTGGAATACAATTAAAGCACTTGTGCTAGCACTGCACACTGGCATTCTGGACAGGTGTGAGACATACCTGATTGAGGATTCAGTTGGTCGCTGCCACCCCCAACCATAAGAACTACCTCTTCAAGGAGTTGCACTGCTAAATCCATGGCCCTGACTAGTTGTCAGGGTGCTACCTGAATGTGAACAATACGTGCTGAAAAACCCTCATCTTGAATACGTCCATGACCATGTGTTCTATCATATCTGGGTGTGTACACTTCAATCACTGATGGAGTAGTAGAAGTAGTGCTACAATAGGAACAGTATCTTGCACGGCCATGTTGGCTTATACCTGACAACGTAGCTGCTCTCTGGCCACATGGATGTTGATCCTTCCCCAGCAGATGTTCCATTACAGACACTTTACAATCCAGTGTATCATTCATCTGGTCCATTGAGTCAAGTACACAGCTCAGGCAGTCTCACATACCAAAATTCACAGCATTCAGTACTCTGAATATCTCTTCCAAGGCTCTTTTGGAACCTGCGGGTGCTTCCATGATGGCCGTACACATACATTGAGTGGCACCTATTAACATCCCAACATCAGATGTAGGGCAGACTGCAGTCTTCCTATGAGCACCTCTACTGACACTCCTGTGTGTTACTTCACCCTTACAATAGCTAGATAGAGACTCTGGCAGCTCTGCAACTGGAGTAACCACACTACCCTGATTAACCATGTCACCCTCAACCTGTCCTATCTCAGTTGGTTCTGTGTCATGGGTATGCATAGGCATACTGACTGTGTCCAGACTCTGGGCAGGGCATATGAAAGCCACAGTCTCAGTATCAGACTGACTGTCTGCATCCTCAGACTGTGTGCCTTCATCACTGCCATCATCATCATCATCATCATCGGTTACAGCTACTCTGAAATTAGGTGGTAGAAGCTACACAGTATTTATGGTATCACCTGTGATGGCAAGTAATAAAACAAAACAAAAAGAGAACTACATGAAAATGATCAGACTTACACTATGTAAACCCGAGGTAAACAATAATAGTTTTAAATGTAGTTAAAAAAGGAATTAAATTTATGGCCATACCACTTGCAGGTGGTCATGGAAACTCAGTAACAAATCTGTGTAGACAGACAAAATGGAGATGGAAATAAGGAAGATAAGCATTACAATGAATGTGATAAATTAAAGACAAACATCACCTGCTTATGCGTATAAATAAAGATGTTATACAGTCAAATCTTTATTCTCTCTCTCTTCCCCCCTTCTGTCTTATTCTCTCTGACTCTTTCTCATTCTTTCTCTCTTTATATATATATATATATATATATATATATATATATATATATATATATGTGTGTGTGTGTGTAAATAAATAAAAGATACTTGAAGGTGTCCTAGAGCTTCACCAGTATACACACGCATTGGTCATACTCCACCTCAACACTTATCAAGCAGTACACTGGGAACTCCCAATGAGCTGCCTGGACTCCTTACAGTGGACAAGAACCCCTCCATCTCAGTGAGTGGTGGTGTGGTAGGAGGACCACTCCCAGCAGTGACTGTTGTTTTTGCCTTGGTGATCATATCACTGGCCAGATGACTGCTGTGTTTGTACTCACAGCCATGGCCACCCACACCATTGACATCATCGACCACTTGCTGCCAGATGTGATCACTGAAGGACTTGTCAACTAAGACTTTCTCGAATATGCAGATCCTTTCTGATGGAGTGACTGCACTTCATGTCATTCTCAGCAGCTGAGAATGCAAGATTATGTGGCCCAGATTTCTTTGGAGCCATATCCCTGCATCGGATGAAGAAGAACAAAAACACCAAAAGATGCAAAGTGACAGCCGACAAAAGAAATATAAATATATGCAGGCTTCATTAACAGAAATTAACTTCCTGTTCTATAGAAATACACATGTAATATATAACTCAAAAGTGTCACAGCCCCCCCCCAAAAAAAAAAAAACGCAATGACAAACCTGCTAAAGATGAAAAATAATGTGTAGTCCAGGAATAAATAGTAGCATTAACTATTAATCAAATGAAAGGGAATTTGAAATGTTATTATTTGGGATAATCTTTGTAGATGTCAGGCATAAAACAGGCTTAACATAGTTGTTGTTCCAAATTGTAACCTCAATATTGCTAGCAGTCATTTAATATTTTTTTTCTCACACATTTTCATATTTTCAGAGAAATGTTGTTATAAAAGCATGTAGCATGCATACTTCGAAGAATAACTGCTATACCTTCTATAACAACTCCAATGGATAAACTGTAGACATTATGCAATGCTATCTGAAAGATAAGCCAGCAGAAATGTTAAAGTATTTTTTATATCGTAAAGAAAATTCACATAATTTCAGAGGATTAGTCTGAAAGGCTATGTTTATTCAACTACAGCAGTCAAAAATCAGTGTCTAAAGTTGGTGAATCTGAGTAGTCTCCCCTACTATGATACAAGTGCCTAAACAATGGCTTGTTTTTATATAGAACAGATTAACCCCCATGGACACTGTGAGTATGTAAATCAGATGTTAGTTCATTATAATTCATGAATCACGGAAGCTGCTTGAAGTGCTGGGCAGATAAGCATCATATGCGGACCTACATGCTGCTCTGCACATACCAAAAAATTAGAGGAATGAGTATTGAGAAGTGAGACTTGCTAAGGGATTGCAAGTGTGGCTCATTAGCAGTAGTGCACAGATAATTGAGTGTTTAATACTCCTGCCACTTTATGTGCACTTACTGATGGTGTATCAGGGAAAATAAAGTTACTAAAGAATCTTGAGATTATACTCAATTACTTAGGATAAAAACTTTAAAACACATTTTGGAATAAATGCTTAAGAGGTAAATCTGTGTTTATAAAGTGTAACTAATGTGAAGTACATGAAAAAGTAGCATACAGAGCAGATATTTGTAAATACATGGAAAGCATAATGTCATCACTTTAAAATGTATCAAAAGACAGTACTGCTCAACAAAGAAAGGGAAGAACACACATATGTTGCATACATTTGTTCTTACTGTGACATGATTTCTTAGGTTAATGGTTACAAATACCTCAATGATCAAGCCATGAAATGTGAAATGACAAAGGGTAGCCTTGGTAAGATGTTTATATTGTTTCATACATGTAAAGTGTTAGAATTTCAAACCATGATCATTTATGTTCCACTTTCTCTCCCTCATACTTCCATCTCTGTATGTGGCACATATCATTAAACTTCCTAATATTTCATGTTAATACCATTGTTTCAAGGTTCAAGTCAGATGAGGGTGATATCTGTGTGAAACTAGGGGATACTTAATGCCACCATTTTTATGGTGTAAAGCCAGAGTTGAGAAATAGACACACATTTTCCTTCTCTCTCTCTCTCTCTCTCTCTCATTATGTATTTATTTTTTGTGTTCATCCTTTGTGCAAAGCTTGGCATTGTGCCTCAGTAACTGTCAGTGATCACTTGCAGTGAATGATAGATTAATTTCCAAGGCAAAAACACAATTTTCAATTTGGCATGCCATCATTAGCGCAAAAAAGACTGGTTCTGGTGTGCTTTCCTCAATACTCTGGACAGTATTCAGTAAAGAAAATGCACCTGTAGATTACCTGTGTCTGTAGCTTAAGCTGTAAATGTAGTGAGTTTGGTGAAAGAGGATTTGCCTCCACACTGCAGAAAATTGTAACTACAAGATATTAGTAGCTTAACAGAATTTTTATTACAAATTAAACATGAAGTAAAACTGACTATTAATAATATTAACTTTGCAACACAAGTATGAATAATGATATTAAATGTTCAATTAATAGGGATATAAGCTCAAAGCCTAGAGAAGCCTTCAAATGGATTGCTACTAGTATACCCAGAAATAAGCACTCTTTCTTCGACCCCCACATCTAATTCTTTCTTAAAGTATTCCATTTGTTTGATTCTTCTTATTCTAAGTGAAATCATATTCCATAATCTACCTGTCTTAAAATAAAAAATCATTTTGTAATATTTTAATTCTAACGAGTAATTTAACAAAAAGATTTTTATTCCTAGTGCCTACCACATGGCTATCCTTATTTATCCCAGCACTCCACACCATAATGTTTACTATAGAAAGATTTTTGGAATTACTATTAAATTGCCCCTCACTGACCTATACTTAACAGAGTAGAGAGATAATTCCTTTAAATCTTCGATTTTATGTCATACCTCTTCATCCTTTAATTTGTCAGCTAAAATATTTCAGAATCCTTTCCAGTCTTTCAAGTTGTCTGTGATTATACATACAAGCTGGAGTACCATCATCTATAACATGTCTTATTGTAGTCTTAGAAACAGGCAACAGAATTTACTTCTCCTCACTCATGATTATTCTAAGTATATTTCTTAATTCATAGTAGCATATTTTAACAATTTCTAGAAGACGGCCTTTAAAGTTTAAATATTTATCAATCTTTATACCCAAATAATGTACAATGTCAGCAACCCCTATGTGATAATTGTTTATAATGTAAGGATAAAAATGATTACCAAATCCAAAATTGTATATGTCTTTTAATATTAAATTACAATCATTTAATTTACCATAAAAGAATACATCCAAGTGTTCTTGTCATTTATAACAATTATTTAAAAATTCTTCCACTGATGCAACCTTTGAATCAACTGCATATTTACATAACCACATCTAATAAAATCCAAGAGTAGAACACTCGTAGCTGAAACCACCAGAAGGAACGTCAAAATACTTTTATTAAAACACAGGTGTTTTAATAAAAGTAGTTTGACGTTCCTTCTGGTGGCTTCAGCTATGAGTGTTCTGGTCTTGGATTTTACTAGTTTGCTATTTTCTTAGTTTTGAGCTGTTTCATAACTACATCTAATCAAAATCTGTAAAATGTGCCATAAAATTCCAAATATAGGGTAGGTCTAATACTGAATCTTGGGGAATGCAGTTTAACCTTAGATAAAGATTCACCAATTTTTATTCTACATGAACTATAACTTAACCAGTTTCAAGATATCTCATCATAGTGCTTAATACGATTTTCCAATAACAGCATAATAATTTATGATGTAGTATAGTATCAAACACCTTTGTCATATCAAGCTAAACCACATCATCTGGCCTGCCCATTCCCAAGCATTCCCTAAGTGTTTGCTAAAAATAAAATTAACTATTTAAACAGGAATGATGTTGTAAAAAGCCATGTTGGGAATAATCTCTCCTATTCCTTAATGATTTAATTGAGTATTCTGATATCACCCTTTCAAAACCTTTACAAAGGACACTTGTCAAATGAATTGGTCTATAGTTCTCAAACATAGCTAAAGCACCACCATTGGGTACAGGAACAACCACAACTTCTTTCAATTATCCTGGAATAAACCCCAACTCCAATGATTTATAGAAACGGTACTGAAGATGGGACTATTAACAACAGATGTCACAAAATAACCAATTAATCATTCAGCCCTGCCACCATATTAGGTTTAATTTTTTTAAATGCTTTTTGAATATTGTTAAATAATTTTGGACAATCTTCCCTCAAATCAAAATCAGTATTATCAAAATCATACCTATTATCTGGAACGTGAACTAGAATATTTAAAATGCATCAACCAAAACCCTGTTATCAGTAATTAGTTTCTTATTTATAATAATTATATAACTTGTACTAGTGTCACTTTTAGTCTGTCATAAGTGTCTAAAAAGGCTTTCTTGTTATCAACTGTATAACATGGTCTTCCCATTTGAAGTATTTTTTTTATTTTGAATCAGGTATTTAGCTATAGGCTCAGTCATGGAGCCTCCAGCTGTCACTATTGGTCCCAATGGTGGATTATAAATCACCATGTGTACTTCTGGAATACCAAATATAGATGGGACAAGCAATTTTTTTACCTTCAAAAATCCACAATTATACTTGGTATTTGGTAATCTAACTGAATATCAAGTAACCAAGAGTTAATTTTAAAGTATGCTATATTAACTTTGTTTTTAGATGCTGTACAAAAATAATTGCTGTCATGTAGGTAGTCCTGCATTTTTTGTGAATAATCAGTTATTTATAATTATAACCCCACCACCCTTATCAGATTTCATAAATCTTATACTTTTGTTTGTACTCAGGGTCTTAAGTAATGCATCCTTTTCCCTTGATAAATTATAAACTGGTATTTTAAATGCAACGTATACCACAGACTTATATTATTTTCACACATTTTTTCAAACAATTCAACTGACAAATATAAAGGGGGGTTAAAAGTACCATTTCTACACAAACTGGAAAAACCTTCCATTGATAGAATTAATGGATTGTTGTTATCAAACAATATTTTGAAATTAAATGTTTCTCATAAATAGTTTTATTTCTACCAAAATGTCCACCAGTTCCAATCTTCTTATCAGTATATATGTAAAAGATTTGAAAAAAAAGTTCACCATGTGTAGGTATGACCTGTGGGTCACTGTAGTTATAGATCTTAAACCTTTAAAATCAAAAAGACTTATAGTACTTCTTTCTGAATCCAGTTGTGAAAACATTATTTCTTCCATTTGCTTTTAGCTTGGATGGGGAATTCCAATAAACTGTGTCCTTCATAGAGAATTTGATCTGATGTGAAGTCAAATGTTCATGCTGTGTGTTTGTCTTTTCCATTAATGTCGATGACCTCCTCACCTGTCTGCTCCTCTGCTAAAAAAGTGTCATTGTCAAAAAAAATTATCAATTTGTTCGCTGTCTAAAACCAAGTTTGGAAAAAAGGACCGATGTACATTTGTCTTTTTAGCACTTCCCCCCGGAGGTATGCTCTTTTATCTTTATATTCCAGTTCATATCATTTCAGTTGTTTCCTCCCTTTTTTAATTAAAATACAATATCAGTCAATATTGTGGAAAATTTTCTCATATAGGTCTCTGTAATGATTGAACAATAAGTCTCTGGCTATATCAGCCTGCATTGTCCATATATCTCCTTCTAAATAAACTAAACTTCTGTTGGTGTCCCTAATCAAAACACACATGACATCAAAGCCCATGTGATCAAAAAGCTTCAACAGCTCCCGATGTAACAGTGAAGCTTCTATTAGTATGTTAGGGAATTTAAATAAATGTAGGCCCTTAAGGGCCTGTTTCCCAGAAATGCATTCATTATAAAAAAACATCAAGTTGAAGCCCTCTATATTTTCTTTAATAATGACCCTACTACTATAGCTTTTAACTCAAGTTTCCAACAAATTGGAATTTTTCTGTGGGGCTGCTTTTAAGAACTATGCATGCCCTACAGGAACGAGTGACTATTATGGACGACTGAACTCTGAAAGCACAGATGCTGGCACAACAATTCCACACACCTCTGCTCAGGTTTTGAGAACAGCAGACCCTAGATCACCTGTAAGTGCAAACATTGTGATAAACATTGCTGAATCCCTTAGTCACTGGTTCCAACAGAAGTAACCCTGAGCTCCTTTGCTAGTGCAGCTGGTAAGAGTAAAAATGGGTTTTTCAACACAAAAATTTTCAGGTCTGAAAATTATTAAAGACATATAGAGGGCTCCAACTGGATAATGCTTTTCTACCAAGGATGAAGTTTATTGGAATGACCCATCCAAGCCAAAAGGCAAATGGAAGGGAAAATGGAAGAGATCATGTTTTCACAATGTTTTCACAGCTTGATTCAGAAACAGGTGCTGTAAATATTTTTCATTTTAAAGGGTTTAAGATCTATAACTACAGTGGCCTGCAGGTCTCACCTACACGTGGTAAACTTTTTTCAAAAGATCTTATATTTATACCAACAAGAAGATTGACTCTGATGGGTGGACATTTTGGTAGAGTTGAAACTATTTATGAGAAACATTACTTTTAAAATATTTTTGATAACAACTATCCATCAGTGGAAAGCTTTTCCAGTTTTTGTAGAAAGAGTACTTTTAACCTCCTTTTAAATTCTTCAGTTGAATTGTTTGAAAAAATGTATAAAAATGATATAAGAGCATGGTATAAGTTGCATTCTAAAATGCCAACTTATAATTTATCAAGGGAAGATGATGCATTACTATAATCTTTTACAAGTTTTATCTTTTACAACCATGGGATTTAAATTTTTTGTCTTTAATGATTATCAAAGGCACATGTTGATTCACAGTCTGAGAAATATAGTCATAAAATATTTGCCAGACAGATTCAAAATTTCTCACAGTAATAACTTCTTCCCATTTCTATTTGGTAAATTGTTCTCAAATGATTGAATAATCAACCTTATAATAAGCATGCTTATATATTATCCCCTTTTCAGTCACTTCTACACCCTTTATTTTATCTTTACATGTGATACTATCATGATCTGAACCCAACCAATCTTGACCAATTAAACAATTATCAATACTTTTAATTACATTAGTCAACACTACATATAAGATATTAGAACCTCTTGTGGTATCTTTAACAACTGGTGTATATCCATGCTCCTGACTATATTTTATCACATTTATTATTATGCATATAAAACTTTTGCTACCATCCCTTTTAACATATGGAGCATTAAACTCTCCAGCTATAATATCATAATTAAAAATACGATGATAGCATATTATCAAATTAAGTTCTTCTAAGCTTTGCTTCATGGGTCTATAAAATAAACATAAGTCAACTACTGATTTATTCAAATGTATTTTAGTCACTAGTATCTCAAACTTCTCACAAATATTAATTATATCTGAAGCCCATTTTTCCTTAATATAAATGAATATTCCTCTTTTTTATGTTTTCTTACAGTATAGAATGCATTATACCCGTACAAGTCTAATTGAGGATGTTTCTCTAAGAACCATATCTCATTTGGCATCATGACATCAAACTTCTCATTCCTAACTCTCATTTCAAAAAGAAAAAAATTATTATTCAGGCTTCAAGTATTTTTACATAGCATACATTTCAGTTGAACTGTATTCAAAATACTTAATACTGCTGGGTTACTCCTAAAAATATTTGAACACAACAATAATTCATTTAAAAGAAATCTGTCACTTAAGTACCTTAAATTAATTTTATTATAACCAAAAAATCCTTCCTACACAAGTCAAATATAATATGTGTAAGTTATGTTAACATAGCAATAATGATTTTTAATTTAATCTACACTTGCATTTGTGCAATCTGTACAATATTTATTCATTATTTATAATTCCGAATTTATTGACATTTGATTATCAGGAAAGCTCAACTGAGTAGTTGCCCAGTTTCAGACGAGACCTGGGGAGAAAAGCTTCAAAATACAACAGACACATTCAAGAACAATAATTTTACATTCTTCGAAAATAATACAAAAGATCTGCAGTTTAAATAATTAAAACAAATTAGACATAATGTGAAAACATTGGTCAATAATAGATATTACTTACAATGACTTGATATTTAGAGAAAATGTTGCCAATTTATAGAGAAATTAAAGGCATGTAACTATAATACAAACAGAAATTGCAATATGAAGTAAGAGAAACAAAAACAGAGTTATGGCATATTTAGAAAGAGAGTCAGGGCAGAGAAATTGATTGAAATAATTAAGTTAGTGAAGAAGGGAGCAATAGTTGGTATACGGTACAAATTGTTACAGATTCATATTTAGGGGTATAGTTTTCCCCGTGGGTTGAGCAAGAAGTGAGACAGATTTTCTTTAGGAAGTCTTTCAGAATGGTTTTAATGAACTGAATGGAGGGTATTGAACTGTTGGATAGAGGTAAGGAGTTCCAGGCCTTAGACTCATTATATGAATACAGATCATGCCCACCAGATTTGATAGGTTTGTGGACAGAGAAGTGTTTTTGGTCAGTGGATCATAATGACCAATTGGAAACATGGTTGTGTCGAATGGCATTTGCAAAAGGTTTGGACAAGCAGATGGATGCTGGATAATTTTATAGGTGGTAAGAAGCTGTGTATATGTTAGTTGATGGAGTAGTTCTAATCAATGTTGGCTTTTTGGTGCTATACAGTTGCTCATTCTAGAGAAGTATTTGCTGCAAATTTAGTCACTTTGTTATAGCATTGCTTATGTTTAGATTTTTGTGATACCTGGAGGTTAGTAAGGATGGGAGTGTCATAAAGTAATTATGAGATGAGGTAAGTAGATGCAAAAGTAGTTTTAGTTAAATTGGTGAGAAAGGTTTTGTCTCTGTAATGCATCCCTATGTTTTGGTGATTTTGTTATACAATTTTGCATATGCATGAAAAATTTAGGATTATCAAGCATTATCATCCCTAATAATTTGGTATGAGAAGTAACTTCAATGGTTTATTATTCTGCATCAGCCAAATCATTTATTTTTTCTTGAGAGAGGGATTGGGGGAGAAAAGAAATAGCTTTTTTTTCAGCTGAGCCTAAGTTGTAAGTTATAAAGCCACTTTTCAGTGGCTGTTAAAGCTTCCTGAGTAATTTTTTGAGACATAACAAGCTGTCAGATGTGCATATGAGTATGGTGCCATCTATATATTGTATCAGGGAAGTCTGTTCTGTTAGCAAATTATCTGACAAATAGAAACTGGAAATGATGGTGGGCTCCGAAAGACCTATCACTACTTTTGTACCATGAGATTCAGTTCTTGGGCCACTCCTCTTTGGCATTTACTTCTTGAAGGTCAAAGCTACTGTTAAGATTTTAAAGCCGACTATATTTGGAGATGACTTTAAACTTGGTGCCATCATAAGCTTCCTAGAGGACAACAGGATCCTCCAAGAGGGCCTTTCCCAAATCAATAGTTGGTGTCAAAACCATGGACTAAAACTGAATGACAAGAAATGTATAGTACAACACACCTCTGAAAACTGATCCAATAGTTAGCAACTGGGGAACCTGTGTAAACAACTAACTGTTTCTTGATCACCATGTTTCCAATATTGTAAGAAAGTGTTTTTTCATTGGACAGCTTATTACTAAGGGTATGGCATTCATGTCCAGTGATGTAATCATACCATTGTATTCTGCACTTATCAGGCCAGTCATTGAGTATAATGCCCCCTTTGGTATGTACCTGTTTAAATATTTGACACAGCTTGGATGCCCACAATAATTTCTTACTAAGAAAATAAAGGGCCTAAATCATAAAAAAAAATATGTGGACCATCTCAAAGGCTTGTTGTCTGCCTGATTGACAGGGCCTCGACATATTCTATCTTGAAGACCTACTGCATAACTACAAGTCCAATGAGGGCATAAACATCCACTCAAGAGACCTAAATCTCTTTTGCAACATAAATAGAACATGCTGGAGGGCTAGACATGTACCACAGGGAATGCCACTTATTTGGAATCATCCTCTTTTCCCGCTCAAGGCAAAGTACTTCTTTTACTCTATTCAAACACATATTGGATGGATGAATGGGTAACTGCAAAGTCACTTGCGGTTTAGCAACCTTGTTCCTCATAAATAGAGGCAGCATGTAAATGTTCAGCTCATCTCTGAGTTACTCATACTTAAAATATAAGGACTAAAAACTTCATGAGGTTATATGGCTAGGCTTCGAAATGTCTTCACAGATTAATAAACCAGTAAGTACCTTTGAATGTATGAAGCTAGGACAGAACTTGTCATCTTTGCAGCATCTTGAATGTGGAATACCATATGGTTCTGTCTTGGGCTCTTTATTATTTATGCTGTATATGCCTTCTTAGGAGATTTGCTATGGGAAATAAGCTTACTGTGCCATAGTTATCTCAATGATGCTCAAACCTACTTTTCCTTCCCTCAGGAAGATGACCCTTGTATTTCTTCTCTGAATGATGATCTGGAAGCATGCAACAAGTACCAGATATGGTGTACCATTTGCTAGAGACTAGATCAGAGGGTGAGGCAAAATTATAATATTCTATACTTATCAGTTTACCCCTTGCCTCTCCCTCTGGTCTAGTCTCTAGCAAGTAGGACACTATATCTGGCACTTTTTACATGCTTCTAGATAATCATTCAGAGAACAAATACAAGACTCCTCTTCCTGAAATTAGAATTTAGGCAGGACTATTTCATTGAGATAAGGACATGGTGGAGTTGACAGCGAGATGAGCAGATTACTGATTGGTGGTGGAAAAGGATGTGCAGCAGCCATATGCTATGAAGTCCAGAACATTTAGAATTTTTATGTGGAAATGTTTGGATAAATACTTTTAAATGCCTGTCTAACTTGTGCATATGCTGCCTCAGGCAATGTTGGAGGTGTGAGGGGAGCAGAAGAGGGAAACTGGGACCCTATCTTCTGGGGCTGCATGAAACTGGAGAATATAAAATAGATTTACAGGGGTATCAGGAATACAATCAGTGGAATATAGTCTCAGTGTATACAGCTTTGTATTTTTATTTTTCTAGTTTAATTGTCTTTGGTAAGTAAGTGTAATTGGCAAACTCGGTAAGTAAATGTAATTGGTAAACTATATAGGTTATATAAGGGTTCAAAGTTTTAATAAGGTGTAAACATCCAGCAAAAAGTTTGCTTTTCTACAATTTGTATGAAGGACTGAAACATAACAGTCCAAAATGAACAAAAGTTGGAAGGAGTGGGGATAAATACTGACTTTATTACCTTGACTTTGCAAACATATCAATCAGATGTTAATTGGAATTACCATACAACTGATTTAAAATTGTCTTAAAAGATGAAGTAAATGCATTGCTCTATGCATACCACTACATTAGTTACATATAGTAAAATGTGCGCAACATTTATTTGTAATAAGTAGGGAATGTAAAGTCTATGTTATCTCCATGTGCTTAGATAAGGGGATTGAAGATTGGGTCATAAATGGGGTAATTCTAAAAACATTAAAGAGATTATTTGGCATGAACACTGTTTTAGACATTGCAAGTCAGAAGAACTAGTAATGAGATAATGTAAACACCAGGTAAGATGAAGCTAATGTGACTTAGCTGAATGGTCTGAAGTGAAGGCACCGAAAGATGGCTCATTACTGGCGGCACAAAAGTGCAACATGCATGAGGATTGCTCATGTTTGTAAATGGCAAACTTGATTAATATACATGTTAAGAAAATATTTTATTTCTTTCCAATGCCACTATGAATCCTGCCACTACTGTTGTATCTGCTTTCTACTTTGGAAGAGTATTTTATGCTTCTGTTGCTATCTCAGTAGAAAAAGTACTCATGTAGCCTCCTGAATAAGTCATTCTATTTCACGTTGCTTCTATTAATTGGACTGAGTTCTATTTCCAAAGCCTGATGTCTTCTCAGTCTTTGGTGACAGCCTGATAATATCTCTAAAGTCTATATCATGACTCATCTGTCTTTTCTTCATCATAAATCTACAGGTTAAGTTTCTTTAACTCTTTCTCATAAGATATCTGGTGCCCATTGAACAGCTTCAGTTCTATTTTATGTTCATAAGGAAATGGAGTCTGTAGAGCTTCACCCCAAACTCAAGATGCTGTATTTAAATGTTTGTGCTCATTTTCAATTTATTGAATTACATGTTGCATTCAGAAAGGCTTCTAATGAATATGGCTACACATTTGAATGTATTGTTGATGACATTTTTTCATAGCCTTATCTCCTGAGATAAATTGCCAGAAAACATAAAATAGCCATAGCATTCAGTAAATTAACAATAATATTCCATAAAGTGATGTTTATTCTAGCTTTTTGGACAGCCCTTTTAAGAAGGGATTTGTAAATCTAACTCTTAATACACATAACAGTAAGAACAGTTAGTATCTGCATGCCATTGTACTGTTTCTCTTATATTCACTTTGGCTAGATCATTAACTGAGTTTAATTGGACTATCTGTTGATGTTATTTTAAGTAACTGGTCAGTTTGGACATGTTAATCCATTATCAGGTGCCAGCTCTATTGGGAACTAGGGATAAAGCTCTGACTTTCCCCTAGATGACCTGGGTAAAATTAGGAGACCCATTTTCTGGAGGTGATAGCTGGAAGGTGGGAAATGTGAAGCAATTTTCAATATGTTGACCCTTTACGGATGGGTTGGGGTTAGTCTACTTGTTGGGATGGGTAACTGTGTCTGCACTATAGATATCCACAAACTGATGAGGATCCACATATGTGTTACAATGCATTTATGCACTGTTGGCAAGGTTGTAGTGAACCTTAACTGTGGCACAGAGACTTTGTTAGGGGCAGATGACTCCCATCAGAATAACTGCCATCTCCATACACATCTCTTCTCTCACTGGGAAATGAATGGGTCAACAGGGTTAACTATGGGTTATAGAATAACTGGAAAGGTGGGTTCTTGCTTAGGTATGGGAATGAATGATTTGACTCATATTGCCTCACAAGAAACAAATTAATTGGTAGGATGAGGGATCATAAAGACAGTAAAATGCAAAGAAAAAAATCTGTATCAGGCAAATAATTTGTCTTAAGAATCTGCATGAAAATGAAAAACAGTTATCATTAAATTACCCACACATAGGGTTGGGGCGGTGGCCTAATGGTTAAGGTGATTGCCTTATAAACACAAGGAGCAGAGTTTGAGTCTCACAAGGGATAATTGGCTAGGCTTAAAATGGCTCGCAAGGGCAGTTAGCCTAGTACTAACCTATGAACATACTGTTTTACAACATGCAATTAAAGGGAATAACCGATAAAATAATTATGTCATCCAAAGGAAAACTAGACATGGAAAGCTGAAATTCCTCACAAGTCATAATAATAATAATACCATCCTAAGAAATAAATCCCAGAAAAGGATCACTATGGTTATTTGGTAAACTGTAAAACGTGTATAGGAACTCAGTGAGTTTCTCTGGTGAAAGGAAATGCCGTTTACATTGTACCCCATTTGTATGCTTTTCATCCTCGTTAACTGTCTCCATCTCTGCTGATTCAGTGCCACTCTTCTACCATCTTTGGCAATCAAGCCTGGCTGTTGCAGATCTTCTCAAATATAATCCATCTCTTTGCTGTATATCCTTCTTTCCTCTGTCTTCTTCCTCTTTCTCCCAAATTGTCTTCACTGAATCATTTTCTGCTTTCCTTCAAATGAGACTGAACCATTGTAATCTGTTTTCTTTGTCCTTTTTTGTAATTGGCTTCTCCACTGATATCATTATTTCTTCTTCTGTCTCATAGTTTGCATCCTACCACCCATTTTGGGCACTTCATTGCCATTGTCTCTAGCTTCCTCAACTGCTCCACCTTCACTGCCCAGGTTTCTGTACCATACAGAAGTACTGGTTACACCACTGTTTCCTTTTCATATTCTTTGGCATTATTCTGTCACATAAATACCCCTGACACTCTGTGCCATTTGGCTGTAACCCCGCTGAGTCTATCTTTGACCACTTCATTCAAGCCTCCCTTGTCCAATACCATCCCTCACAGAAAGCTGTTAACCTGTTGCACTATTTTTGTGATATTATATATAGAGGAAGATCAATTTGTAAACAGCTAATACACAGCCAGTCAAAAAGAGTCAACTGAAATAGTTTTGCTAAGGCTCATTGTTTGCCATTTGCTGAACTTTCAAGTCACGTCTTGCTTCAGTAGCTTGGCATTTAGATTTATTGTACTTTTGAATGTGCAAATACAATATTTATTGAAAAAAAAAAACAAGCAAACAAACAAATAAATAAAAATCCACGTCAGGTGATGAAAAAAAATATTATAAAGCCTTTCCACAGAACATATTAAGGAACATTTATATGTTAATTGGTGACAAGAAAAGTACCCGTCAGTGGAATCATACTCATTAATGACTGAAGCTGTGTTCATGTCCAAAGGCTGTGAACTAGCTAATTCATTTTCCAGAGGAATAATCCTCTTCACCTTTTTATTAGTGATCCCCCTGTCTGCATGCATCCTAACTTTACCCCAGCTTTCTGCACTGCTGTTTAGCAATTATTTCCACACATAAGTCATCTTAAATAAGAATTCTAGTTTATTTTCCCATTTTGTTGTCGGAAGCACTTCACTTGTTACTGTGCAACATTTCCATGGCATTTATTTCCAGTGTTCACCGTTTTACAGCTCTTTAAATCAAAACTGCCACACACTGAACAGATTGTGTACTCTGCATTGTCTTATATTTCCACAATGGTATTATCCTGTGTATTCACAGTATTGTGGAGTTTAATTCTGTCTGAAATAAATGTTTCCCCCCAGTGTCTCTGCAGTACTGTAACAAAGGTGCGAAAGGTTTGCTTAAGTAGTGACCGTTGGGCCCCACTGTGCAACTCTTCATTCATCACTGTACATATGGATGTTATTAATTTCTGTAATCTGATGTGCAGCCTCATTTTTTCTAAAGTACTTCTTAAAACTGTAGTGTATTTCAGTTTCAGATGGTGTACATGAGCGGACATGTACACATACCCACACACACACACACACACACACACACACACACACACACACACACACACACACACACACACACACACACACACACACACACCTGTTATCATTTTCTGCATCATGCAATTAGACAACTCTTGATTTTTGTTGTTTACAGAACCATATCCATTTTAGCACAGAAGTTAATTTATTCATTAATACAGATGTGCAAGTTGCAGATGATGCTCAGACTCAGAAAGGTTTGTGAATAACCATAAGAAATAGTTGTTGCAGCTAAGAAAAAGGAATGTAAATGCTTTAGTTGCTCAGGGTGAGCATACAGCAATAGCACGTACTGTTTGCAATGACCAACCAAAGTAGCTGTGAGAAACAATTCATAATCTATTATAATCTATATTAATGCAGTGCTGACAATCTCTTGTGAGTCAGTGCTTCAGGCGATGGATTGGTTACACAATTAGCATGAAAAAGATCTGTGTTTATAAACTGACAGTTTTAAGGTAAACCATTTGTTGACGTCATTTACCAAGTTGGCCAGTTAACCATGCTACTGTTACTTAACTTCTTTACATGGAAGCAGCATCATTCTTCACTGAGCCAGAGCGATGATAAACTGCTTTTTAACTTAGCACAGCACTATGAAATACCTCACTAAGCATTAATGACAACTTCTTATGATACCATAGTTCTGGGTTTTGATTAGTAATTCAGCACTTGTTTACAAGTTTGGCAAAAGTCTTCGGTGAGTTGCAATCTGTATTTTTTATTCAGCCTATTATTGTTTGATTATTTTTAATAATACCACTATTCAGTCCTTCCCAGTCATTGCTTGAAACCCAATTGAATGTATTATTACTGTTAAATGTGAGCTAATCCATCCCATAAACAAAAATGTAACACCTCAAACAGAAACAAAAAAATGCTTGTTTAAATGCAAAGGTTAATAACTGAATGCCAATAAAATAAACACAGTTCTTTTTATAAAAATAATCCAGTTGATTTATTTGATTTAATCACTAGGATGATAGTTTCATAACTTTAAAATGTTTTTTTAGTATTCATAGGATCGTAGGTGTTACAAGACAACTGAGACACAAGGCCATTTCCATCTTGTCAGTACCCACCCTTAAGCCATGCCTGTATTTGCAAGGAGAGGCAGGCCAGTCATACCAGGGAATGAGTTTATGAATACCCATATAGTTGTCCCAAGTTCTTTTTAAAAGCAGGCAGTGTTTCACACTGCTAAACTGGGAGAGAGGATGTTTGTTCTAGTGAAAGGGTAGGCAGTGCATGACAAAACTGTCCTTTGTTGGTGTAGATTTAGATGTCTGGGTCAAGTTTTAGTTGGACTGTTGGATTTATGGAGGTATACGAGTTCTTGCACTACTGGATATAGTCATAGGCACAGATCATCCCTAAGGACTATATATGAAACTGAATATAGGAGTAAAGTCTACACTCTGTCTTGGCAGTTCAGATCTTTTAAGCCAGTGGTAGTTTAGTTACAAACTTCTGGGTTCTTTCCAATTGTTTGGTTGTAAAGTACATCCCAAAGGGGGGAGTTATACTCAATGATGGGTCTAATCAGTGTGTGGGGTACAAGAAAGTGAGTACGTCTTTTGATTTGAAAGAAATACCTTTTGCTCTGAGCTGTTTAAGGAAAAAGAACTTAACCAATGTTGCACTTTCTGACATTGAGTTTGAGTCTACTTGTAGAACATGAGCTACTGACAAATGTAAGCATCTGCTGGAGTGCCTGTATGTTAGAGGGGGACTTGAAGATGACTCCCAACTTAAAATGATCTGCGAACTTGTTAAGTAGAGATCCTTATTTCATAAATGGAGATCTGAGAAGAAGATGCCAAACAGCACAGGTACCCGCAAAGATCTTTGCAGAACTCCATTACTCATTTTGTGCACTTAGGGGAAGCACCCTTGATTCTTAGCGTGTGAATCCTGTCACTCTGTCTGTTATGTGCACCTAACCACATACAGGTAAGTTTGGGGTTCCTTCAGCTTATTTTATATTTGCATGTGGCATGGTATCAAATGCTTTGGTGAGCGGAAGGTGCATGCATAAACAGCTTTCTCACAATCTACTAACTGAATAACCCTCTCCAAGAAGTTCACATAATTCATCAAATAATATCTACCCTTAACAAAGCCAAACCACTGGGGGTCAAGTATGATATGATTTATGGTCATTTATGATATGTTACATGGCTTTGCCTACAGGACTCATTAGGCTGAAAGGTCTGTAAATCCGGGGATCAGTGGTATGGCCACCCTTGTGGAATGGCATCACAATAGCTGTGCACCACTCCCATGGGACAAAGCCAGTTGCTAAGCTCAGTATGAAGAGGGTTGGGTAATGGATCTACCAGTTTTGTTTAGTGTTGTTAATTAGGCAGCCGAGTATGTTTTCAGGCTCCAAGGATGAGGTATTCTTTGTTTGGGAGAATACCATTAGTACACATTCTTTTATGATGGTTAGTGACCTTATTCCTTAAGGGATAAGTGAATGTGGAACAAGTGTCTCAGAGGTGAAGCTGGCATTAAACTTATTTGCCAGTATGTTGGCAACAACCACTTGATAGGAATAGGAAGTACCATTATGAATAAGCTCAGCGCAATATTGGGTGCCATTTCTTACTTTTCTGACATAACTAAGTCTTTTGGCTTCTATAGCTAGTCTGATTTCATGAGATGTTGCAGTTTTTCATGATTAACTCTTTTAGTTTCTTGTCTAGCTGTTTGCTGTTCTGAATTTGGAGGTCTTTTTTCTGCTACATAGGTTTAGGAGTTTCATTATTTTTTTATTAAATAGTTTATTAATGCTTGAGGACTGCCATTCTGTTTTGCTTTTAACCTCTGGATTTACTTGAATGTAATTGGTACTGCCAGCTTGTCTGCCCAGCTCTTTGCAGTATCAGTATATGGGTAATGCCATTATATTTCAGTTTATTGACTTTATCATAGAATTATGTCAGATTTGTACATTTAAAGTCCTTGAATTCTGTGTTATTTGTTTCTGCTGGTTTGGAAATGTTGATGGAGAAGGTTACTAGTTTGTGGTGTGACTTGAACAGTGATGGAGATATCTAAGAGTTGGCATAATAGAGATACCTAGGAGATGGCACATACAAATACTAAATTTGTTATGACCACACCATGTATATTCTCTTTACTAGTGGATTCATTAACAATATGGTCTAGGAAGTTATTGTTCATAAAATCTAAGATTTTCATGCTAATGCCACACTAATGGTATACATTCCCAAGTTAATCACTGGATAGTTAAAATCACCTAGGATTAAGGCTTTCCTACTGATAGGGAGGGAGGTCATCAAGAATATTTAGGAATGCTGTGTGATTTTTATGGAGATGTACAAGGGGGTACTGTAGTATGATATGACATGATAATGGATCTAATTTAGGGTGAATCTCCATAAGCTTAGCTTGGTGGTCTCTAGTTATCTGTCTCAGGATAATGTAGTCCCTAACAAATATGGATGTGTTACCTTAGTTTCCATCACGCCTAAATGAGTGGTAAGTACAAAACCTGGGAAGTGAGGTAGTGTACTCTGTGTACTTAAACCATGTTTCTGCACATACATGGATGCACTTCAAGTATTGGAGGGACTCAATGTTTTGCAGTTTGTTGTTTAGACTTTTAACATTAAGTACAGCCACCTTACTATGGCCCAGTGGTTTATTTGTTTTGAAAGTTAGGCTGAGAGGTCCATCAGCTGGGGGACAAGAACAGGTTTCACCAGTATGCAGAAGCCTTAACATGAGAGGTAAAAAAAAAGTCCTTGGTTAAACAAGCATGATTGTCAAACATCTCAATCTATGCTGAAAAATACTAGATCCTTCTTGGAATTATACCAGATATTTAGCCAACTGTGAAAGCCAATATATTTTCCTTTATACGTTAATCTGCATTTATATGCTAATAATTTTATATTTAATTTCTCTTTTTGCAGAATTTTTGAATTACTATCCCTCTTTGCAGATTTATATTAATCTTAACATCACAAATTTCATGTTATAATAAATACCTTGGTGCACTGAATGCATATGTAGGACATAGAACACTGCAATTATGCCCCAAAATTGGGAAAAAGCAAGCTTGTTAAGCACCTTTTTATATGTCAGAAAGGTATTTATGTAGCTTTTGTTAAGCTCTAGTCTTGTGCTAAACAGTGGGTTATGACTGGAGACCTAATCCCAATGCTGTATGTAGCACTGTATGCCTAGTTTGTGTTTTATTTTTTATGTCCCTTAGTTGTTCTAAAACCTTTAATCTGAGCTTCCCTTTAGCTTCTTCAATCAAACTTTTCTTGTATTCATAAATTAAAACAAAAACAGCCCAGTCATTGAAAAATCATTCTTAAATCTAAATAACATTTTATTTGCACATGATTATTTTAGTCAGCTGTTTCGCATATGCTATAACTTCTTCACCAATATGTGTCTCTTAAGATACTGAATTCAGCCTCTTGGTTGCTGTTAAAATTGCTTTCTTCTTTACAGATCAGTCAGGTTTATGTTGTGTGTTTAAGATATGAAGGAAAACATTGAATGTTTTTTGTTGTAAAAAACAAAAAAAAATGGTATTTGCCAATAGGTCTTCACAATTTTACTGCAGAATCAATAGCAAGATAATTTTATTGTTTTTCTCTTTCTTTTTGAGGACCTGAGTAAAAACAGTAGCAAATTCCTTTTACCCTTCGGTAGCTATACCTTTACGTGCTAGTGCTTTACAGAATGACTGACTTCATTTCTTCAGTCTGGTTATTACATTTAAGCTTTAACATCCAGTAGAACATCTTCCTCCATAACAAATCAATCTCTGAGACAGACTTTGACAAATATATAGGATGTTCATTAAAATCATGAAAGAGATTATTTGCAGTATCTCTTTTCTGCACAAGTTAGATAATTTTGTTTTAGGAAAACTCCAAGTTTCAAATTGAAATAGTTGATGTCCTGTTAGTTTGAACAACAGTGAAAGGCAGATTGTATTGACTATACTGCAATAATAAAATAAAACCATAAAATAATCAATGCTGCCATGAAACAGCACTAATATGCCAGAAGAATAAATTAAAGCATTCACTACTTTATCATTTATAAATTCTTTCATACAAGTATTGTGGTTCAGATTTTCCACTGAAAGTTAAACATATGATGAGCAAAGCTAGTTCTCGCTGATCTACTCCTGGTGAAAAAAAGATACAAACACATTAAATGTAAAATGTAAAATATTTTCTTAAACCAAAGAAGTAATAACTAATGTAAATAACATTCTAATAATCCTTTGGCCATAACTGTCAGCCCTTTGTTCATATTTAATAAAAATAGATATGACGATAACACGCTGATTTTCTGTTCTATGTGACTTACTGGAAGAGATATTTCCGTTCTTTCAATAATATCACATTCATTATTTATTTGCTTCTGTAATTGCCATTTTAACATTTCTTGATGCTTGTAAATCTCACTGCTTCTGTAAGTCAGATGAAACTGCTTGTTTCAAGTAGTTCAATATAATATCTTCCTCATATGAGGAAACCACTTTATGGAAGATATTTGCAACCTGACAAATCAGGGGATGTTGTAAAGTTACTTTTTAAGCATAATGTAATGAATAGTCTCTGTACTGTATTGCAATTTTGTTGTATATATATATATATATATATATATATATATATCTATATATATATATATATATATATATATATATATATATATATATATATGTATAAAAACAGTCAAATATTTCAAATATTAAAAAAGAGTTAAATACAGCTCCAGTACTAGTAAAAGGGATAAACCCTGACTATGGCCCAAGTGACATGCTTTTGATTAGTGGCTTAGGTAGCTGTTTATTGTTTGTTGTATTCATTTTGACTTTGTTTACTGTGAAAGACTGACTGTGTTTAGCTAAACTACTTTCCAGTGTAGACCTGGGGACCAAAGCTCCTCAGATTTTTTTACAAAAATGATCATGATTATGCACAGCATTATATTGTACAAACAGTATACAGGTATATGCAGAGTGCTTAAACAGTGTGCATAAATTCGGAGAGTACATAATTATTTAAGGAGTGTCTATATATTTACAAAGCATATCACAATATATATATATATATATATATATAGATAGATAGATAGCATCATGTATCTTATTTACAAGGTGATGTTTTGAGTCTAAGATTCTTTTCCATTTGGTGGTGTAGAAGGAAAAGAAAAAATAGCATACAGAATATAAACCACACATTTTTGATAAAAAAGAGATGGCAGGCTTCTTAGAAACATTATCTTGGCTATCAGTATTTAGAACCCCAAACTTTACAGAAAGAGGGAGAACAAGATAGGAGGTATTTTGGTTTTGTTTGATGAGTCCAAAAGAGATTAATTGAATACGAGAGAGAAAATATAGTGCAGGAAAGAAAATTAGTAATAGAGTAAGAAAATTCTATGTTTTAAAGGTATAGAGTGTTTGGTTGTAACAGGATCCTGACAAATATATTAGGTAGTAACATCACTTGTCAGGATCCTGACAAGTATATTAGATAGTAACGTCACTTGTCAGGATCCTGACAAGTATATTAGGTAACGTCACTTGTCAGGATCCTGACAAGTATATTAGGTAGTAACATCACTTGTCAGGATCCTGACAAGTATATTAGGTAGTAACGTCACTTGTCAGGATCCTGACAAGTATATTAGGTAGTAACGTCACTTGTCAGGATCCTGAAAAGTATATTAGGTAGTAACGTCACTTGTCAGGATCTTGACAAGTATATTAGGTAGTAATGTCACTTGTCAGGATCCTGACAAGTATATTAGGTAGTAACGTCACTTGTCAGGATCCTGACAAGTATATTGGGTAGTAACATTACTTGTCAGGATCCTGACAAGTATATTAGGTAGTAACATCACTTGTCAGGATCCTGACAAGTATATTAGGTAGTAACTTCACTTGTACTCTTTCAACTGGAGTGTAGGCAGAAAGGAGTATGAGAAGAAGGAGTGGGTGAGAAAGAGGTAGCAGTAGGGGTAAAGGTAGAAAGAGAGTGAGCAGGAAGAATGTGTGGTAATAGAGATAAGAAAAGAGGTGGTTCTAGTTGAGTTATGGGGTATGTGGGAGCAGTGAGAGAAGTTTTGGAAGAGCAATGCAAGAGTGCAAGTGACATTAGAAGAGAATGAGGGGTACAGAGCATCTGGAATTGGGAGTAGGTCAGATATGTTGCAGGCTATCTGTTGGGCCTCATGAGGGTAGGATGGGAGTGGCTATCCTATGGCAATGGAGAGCAGTAAGCAGTGAATTGTCATAATCCCTTGAAGGAGAATTGACTGATAAAGCTCAATAAAGAGCAAATTACCAGAAACCTTCTGTTGTGGGTGCAGAGTTCCAAGCATTCACCTGGGGAATGCATAGTAACCCTCACAGTAATGTGGGCCACACATCTCTCCCCTCAGGAAGATTACAATAACATAATCACCAGTATGCAGTGATGGCACAAGCAACCATAATAGCTGTTTAAATGATTACCACTCTGGCTAACTCTCACCTCCATCCTGGGGAGCACCAGTACAGGGGAATGAACAGGCTTGGGACTCACAGGGAGTTGTTTGATGAATGGCAAGTATGGTGTCAAAAAGCACCTGAAAAAATATTAATAGATTTAAAATCTTTATCAGTGCTATGTGTATCATTAGTGCATATAACATCAGCAACATCTGTTTCATCACCTTGTCTATTAGCAAAATAATAAAAGAAAAGTTTATTACATGCAGTATTGAAATATACACCAGATAAGCTCCAAACTGGGATTTACTATCAAAATAGTGTACAGGCAGTTTGATAGTTCCCATTGTAACAGCAATGGGTCTTTCAGTCATGTTCAGTGTATTTTACATTGCTTTTATTTCCTTTCATTTGTCTATGTAACAACCACAAGTATTAATTCATGTAAATGCTTATTTATCTACTATTCCATTCATAATTTATCTATGCATGACATTTGACACTACCTTAAACCACTAAAGCCAACTTCATGCTTCTTAAGACAGAAGTGGTGAACCACAGGACACCCATGCAGATGGACAATACAGTTACAACTGCTGAATCCTGCACAAATGCACTCTATAAGCACTTACACGAGTGCATGGATTGTGCTATCTCAAACAGAACCAATACGCTATCCTCCCAAAAAAGGAAGTCAATCTGGTGGGCCCCTGCCATAAGCAAACTGTACAACAGAAGGAAGAAACTGTTGCAAAAGAGAGTAAAATCCCATTTGTGGAGAAGCTCCCTGGTCAGCCTCAGTGTGTGTGTGTGTGTGTTTCGGCTTTTCCTGATTAGGGGTCACCACAGTAGAACTCCGGTCCCCTAATGATTGGCAGTATAGTTTTACGTGCTGGCTTGCTGGGCCTAACGCACAACCTTCAATGAAGGAACGCCCATTCACGCATGTCGTCACACAGTAGAC
>NC_056733.1:1597085355-1597102855 GCF_019279795.1 Protopterus annectens
TTACTGATTAGGACTATATTTAATCTTTAGTCAAATCTTTGTTTATGTGGTCCATAAGTAACTTAAATTTCTCAGGGAAATGGGGTAACCGAGTCACTTTACTTTTACACAAAGAGGCAGTGACAGATTTTATATCTTTGAGTTCAGACATTTTCACAGATAATGATCGAAACCATGCTTGTTTCTATTAAGGAATACCACAGCAAATCTGAAAATATTCTAAACAGCAAAGCCAGCACATTTTCAATAAAAGTCTGTATAGTCAAAGTTATGGCTTTGAGAGTTGTGTTGTAAGTATGGCTTTGCAGTGCACTGGAAAGTCGATGCTTCTGCGGTGCAGTATGTAGCAGAAAACTTTTGAGAACTCTGTAAACTTCAAGACAATCAGTCAACACTTAAATAAATAAATCTAGACAGTACACTGGAAGGTCTGTTAGTAAATCTAAAACTGATATCCTCTATGATTCACTAGAGAAGACACTGATGTTGGAAATAATCAAACGTAAAAGAAGAAAGCGGGCAGCAGAAGCTAAGAAGGACAGACAACATTAATTTGCAAGAAATCAAAAAAACAGATGTTGACAGATAGCCCTAATGTTCTGAAGTCCTTGAGTTTACAAAAAGTCAAACTAAGCTAAACAACAACTGCAAACATTTGATCAACATTCTCATTTACAAATCTGAAAGCCCTAGTACTGCAGTTTTAGCACAAATTTAGCTTTAAAGACTACATGCTTTTAGGAAACCTGACATTAAATTGGCTGGTACCAAAGAACTCATTACACAATGAAACTCACTGCAGAATCTCACAAAATTCATATCAGAAGCTACCAAGATAAAACCTGCCCCATCAAAACAACTTTGTCACACTACTGGATATTATAATCACAAACAGACCCAACAAGGATGAAAACTATTACAAGCCCATACAAACATATTAAGTGTCTATTCATCTGACTTCACATACCAGACATTTAAGATACTTAGACTTAATACAAAATACTGGTGCAGTGGTTAGTATTGCTACATCACAGCAAGAGGTTCTCCAGTTCAATTCTTGGCTGGAGTGCCTTCTGTGTAGAGTCTGCATGTCCTCAAGGAGGTCGTGTGGGTTTCCTCTGGGTGCTCTGGTTTCATCCCATATTCCAAATACATGCTAAAGGTGGATTGGACACTCTAAATTGGCCCTAGGTATGAGTGTGCAGTGTGTGTGTCTTCTTTGGAAGGCTGAGTACTGGGCTGGCAACGTGACACCATAAAACTCCACTGCCAATTGTTTTGTGGACCATTGTTCTGCGGTGGCAACCCTTAACATGAAATGCTAAAAGGAAAAGTCTCAATCAGAAATACTTAACAACAGAGTTAGAGTCAAAGTAAACTGCTCTGCAAGCGGAACTTGAGTCTAAACAATAATTTTTTTAATGCACAATGTGTATCTAAGACAGCATATTTATTACTGCACAATTTGACAAAAATGCAAGATAATCTATTCCAAACACAGTCAGGATATAAAAGGGAAGCAAATATCCCTGACTTATAAGCAGCTTATACATATAATTTAGGGGAAAGAGGCACTGTCTATAGAAAATTTTAAAAAATAATGAAATATGTGACCTTATCAACTTATTGAACTTCATACACTAAAAATACAGTGATGAATTGTGACCCAGGCAGACTTACCCAACAAAGTCAGTTCTACTGACAAAGAGGGATAAAGCTCTGTCAGTAACCCAGATAACCCAGGTGCTAGAGGAACTAAGCAAGGAGTCATGAAGAAGCTATGACTGCTCACCTCTCTATGGGGGAAGAAATTAAGTATTCATGTCAAGGAATGCAGATGGGAGTCTTAGTCACCTGTGCAGACTGTCAGTTGCTATAAAATGCTCATCTTGGCACAAAGTAGGCTCAATGTAATGTCACTGTATAAGGAGAGGCTACCCCTCACATGCTACTCACCCACCCCTTTAAAGGCACAATTCTCATAGAAAACAGTTTGGTGAAGGCATATTAAAAACCATCAACTACCTGCAGTATGAAGGCTAGTGCTCTCCCATACCTTTCCTAATGCATTGTGCCTCAAATAACTAAAGTGAATGCATTTCAATCTTGCATAAATTTGATTGAGGGGTTCATGCTGGTACTTCTACTATTCTGCAAATACTTCGCAGAACTCCAAATCAAAAATGGGGAACTCTGGTTAACCAGGTTTTCAGATGATCATAAGCTGGGGGTTATGCATTAATTCTCTTCTGATTCACAGAAACTACAAAATGAACTTGCACGTATAAATATATGGTCCTATGAAAATGGGCTAAAACTAAATGCTAAAAAAATGCAATATTATTGCAGATGGGAAACAAACCCTTCTCTCAGTTTATAGCATGGAAAATACAACATTCCAAAAGGAAGATGTGAGAGATCTTGGGACACAGGTTGATATCTCCTTGTCCCTCTCCTTTGTCTATCATGTTGCTACAGTGGTCAGGAAATCCTTCTGTCTGGCATAACTAATCACAAAGCCTATTTCCTCTATATCCAAATAAGTCCTCATCCCCTCTCTATTCTGCACCGATTATGCCCATCATCAAATACAATACCTCTTCATGATATATCTTACTAAACATATCAAGCAGTTGGAGAGACCCTAAATGTTTCTGACAAAAATAGATCATGGGCCTAAAAGACCTAAGCTACCGCCTTGTCCCTGTATTCAGTGTCCTATAGATTGCTTAGAAGCAATTTGTGACTTTCCTTCTGGTCCATTAGGAACCCAGCTAACCAAGGCATCTTGTTTCTCTACAAATCAAACAGCCCAGCAAATACTAGAACCAGGGATCTGTACCTGTTTCAGCAAATTAACAAATCACATTGGAGAGACAGATTTGTCACACAATGACTACTCCTTCTCTGGAGCAAACGCCCTCTGCAGATTCAGCAATTTGACATTCTATCTTCTTTTAAGAAGGAATTAGACAGTTGAGTGGGTACTCATAAATTTACCCCTGGTATGACCTATCACTCTTTAAAAAATAATGTCCAAGGATGACTACAGGAAAGGTCAATTGACCCAGTGATTCTATGATTTTGTACCTCTGTTGAGCCTACAGGATTTCCATAGGGAGGACACTCCTCATGAAGGAGCATGCAAGGGTATTAGCACCTTACCTGATGATCTGAGAATGATAGCATAACTGGGACAAGCCTGAGACCTGAAGTGATTGAGGTAGCAAAAATACATTTAATTAAGACAAAGACAATATATTCAGGTCACCCAATGTTATTCCTGATGGTAATTCCCCTGACTGAGGGCGCTATTTAAAATAATAAGTGCACCTAATTCTGCAAGATTCTACATGTTCTAATAAACCCTCATCAAATGTGCAGCTGTTTAATTTGATAAGAATACATATTGCTAGACTGAAGGCCACAACCCCTACATTAATCATGTATCTTATTTTGGTTATGTCACTAAGATCTCCTAGTCAAGGTCACTAACATTATTTACATCAGCTGACAATTTATTATGTGAAAGAACTTCTCCAAGTGCTTGCTTCAGCTACCTAGAGGTGACTGTCATTTCACATTAGAAAGGAGGCACAGGAAATCTGAAGAGTTGACAGTCATACTGTCAGCACATTTACCAGAATATAAATCAAACTGCTATTGGACAGTGATTAGCAAATTCTTTCTCAGGGTACACTCAGACACATAACTTTTCTGCTTTCATTTTCTTCCTCATATGCCACTGCTTTATACTTACTGTTTCAAAAGAAATGAGCACTTTACTATTTGCCAAATGCTCTTAATAGTTAACAACTCAAGTACCAATTGTTAAACCACAATGTGCAGTCAAAATCTCCTGCATAGACATTGAATGCATCACATTGTAAGTAAAAAAAGAATCTACAGTCATATTTAGATATGTTACCAATACATGCAAACCCATACGAATTGCAGAATGAGTCATTAGTGGGCACATTGTGGGTGCTGCGAAGAGCACTTTTGGCTGACATGAAAGATTGAAACAATACTAATTTCATGAACCTTAATCGTATTTTGACTTAGGAATGGGGTCCATTCCTGTTATGGTATTAGAAACCCAAAAGAGTTGGAGAAATTAAGTAAGTAAAGAAAAATAAGAAGACAAAGAGGAAAAGTAGAAAAGGGGTCTATGTCAGAAAAACGAAAGATCAATGTCTCGAACGCTTATATGAGCGAATCTTCCAAAACTCGAAATTGCTATTGTGGGGGGCTGTGCCCCCCACAACCCCCGCTAAATATATATATATTCCAACTCTGAGATCACACTACAGTGAGGAAAGGGCAAATATTCTGATCCACACTGCAGTGCAAAAAAAAAAATATATATATAGCAATATCGAGGTTTGAAATATTCGCTCATGTGAGCACTCGATATTTCAAACATTCATCGTTCTAAAGTAGACCCATAGAAAAGGAGGTTAATAATGGAGAAGTTAAAGAAACAGAAACTGAGGTTATGGAGTATCTGTGAAGTGAAGGATTCAGTGTAGAAAATCTAATTCAGAAAGCACCACAACAGGATAGAGCTATGGACATCCAAATTAAGTGGAAACCAGTGGAATGGGAAGCAGTTGGTCAGGTGCCATATAAAGATATTTTGGAGCCTTCCACAGGAAACCAGTATAAATGTTCACTTGAAGCTGGACAGCAAGGGAAGGAACAGGAAACTGAAAACTGACACAGTCAATGTTGAGTAGTGATAGGACAGCAAGGTCTCATATGAAAGAGCAATGGATGTCACAGGATGAAATTGAAGAGAATGTGCCACAGGAAGATGCTATAGAACTTTCTATATAATGCCTGCAGAAAATGGAAAACAAAAAATGTGCCCTCAGCTTAGAAGAAAATGAGCTAAGAGAAGAGTTGCTTAATTTAATAGAGCTAGACATATTAAGATCAATGAAAGAAATAGAGTGCAGAAGGTCAATAAAATCCAAAAAGCTAGAAGTCGATAAAACAAATGAACTCAGTAATTAGGACTGTCCATAGAGATCCATGCGATATAACAGAAGTAAACAGGATATATTACTGCGCAGCTAAATTAATAACAGATACAATTCTAACACAAGAACACAGGCTAGTAAGGGAAAGGAAGGGGAGAAATCAAATACCATCATGGAAGTATCGAATAGAAAAAACTATAAAACAACTAAGACAAGACATGCCACTGTTGGAGGAGTATAGAAGAGGGAATAGATCAACAAAAATATCCAGAAAGACATGATAAAAGCAATGCTCAATATTATAACGGATCAGGCTCTATCATGCACTATCGCAAATAACAAACTAAAAATATCAGCACAGGCAGAAAAACTTAAGATCATAAATAAATATAAAAGAAAAGTGAAAAATAAGCAAGTTATTGATGACCTAAAACATTTTTATACAGAATTGGGAAACAAGGTAAAATAAATTGAAAGACCACCAAAAAAAGAAGAAATAGATACATTTTGGAGAAGTATTTATGAAGATCCTGTGTAACATAACAAAGATCCTAAATGGATAGAAGAAGTAAAAGAAAGAATAAGAAGTTCAAAGGTACAGGATATGAAATGGGATGAAGTAACAGCCAGAGGGATCGAAACAATCTTAAGAACAACCTCCAATTGCAAAACCCCAGGCCCAGATGTAGTACCTAGCTTTTGGTTAAAAGTATCAACATCTTTGCACGAAGATTTAGCCATGAGTAAGAACTAGTTATATGTGCACCCCAAACCCACAACAACCTGGCTAACAACAGGAAAAACAATGTTCCTGCTTAAAAGTGAACCTGCAAGCTACCCTAAAAACTACAGACCAATAACTTGCCTTCTGATTGTATAAACTATACACTGGAACTGATGCTGACAGAGTTTATAGTCATTTAGAAGAAAACTCAATTATGGCAATAAAATAAAAGGGCAATAAAAGAAAGTCATATGGAATAACGGATCATCTGTTGATAAAGTCATAGTGGAGAACTGTAAAAAGGGGAAGAATTTAAGTATGTCATTGATTGACTACAAAAAAGCATTTCACAGCATCCCACACTCATGGATAAAAGAGTGCTTAAAAATGTATAAGATACACCCTACACTGATAAACTACATCACAGTGACCATGAAACAGTAGAAAACTACTTTTCATTTAAGCCATGATAAAGGACAAATTATTATTGCAGGGATACAAATCCAAAGGGGGTTATTCCAGGGTGACTCTCTGTCATCTCTGCTATTCTGTCTTGCCCTTAACCCATAAAGCTATCTGCTTAACAGATTAGGTCATGGCTATAATTTGGCTCAAAGAAAGCAACAAAGTGCAAAGACTTATCTTCTTTTTATCGATGATTTAAAACTGTATAGCTCATCGGATGAGGAACTGAAAGCACAACTGCAAGTAGTCAAACCTTTTTCAGATTATATAAGAATGTCATTTGGTCTTCATAAATGTGCAAAAGCAACCTTTAAAGCAGGAAAGCTGCAGCACCAAGAAAACATCAGTTTGGGATAATAATGTGATATAAAAGAACTTGAGCAAGAGGGAGTGTACAACTATTTGGGAATTGATGAAGGATCAACAATAAAACATGAACAAATGTGAATAAAATTTAATAAGGAATATTTTAGAAGACTTAATCCTAAAAAAAGCGTTGACATCTAGGAACAAAATTCAAGCTATGAACCAATTTGCTCTTCCTGTCCTAACTTACAGTTTAGGAGTGATTGACTGACCGCAAAAGGTGTTGGATAGATTAGGTAGAGGAAAACAAGAAGGATGTTTCATGCTCATCAAATGATTTATAAATATCAGTGCATATCAAGATTATACATTCCCTATTCTGAAGGAGGTATGGACCTCCTTGAAATTGATTACATGTATAGATCTGCACTCGTAGGAATGCATACATATCTGCTGACCTCACAAGACCCAAACATAGTGAAGGTATTGAAACATGAGGAGAATACACCTAAGATGACTTCCCATGTTAGTCTAGCAGAAGCATATCGGCATCAAGCAGGAATGGAAATCATACCAGAAGTAGATATGAGAAGGCAAGAAATGTGGAAAATGCATAAATATAGTTACAAGTATAGAAAACTCCTGGAAGAACCTCATGTTGATCAGGATCAAATGTAGGAGTGGTTAAGGAAAGGCAAATTCAAACCAAAAGATGAAAGATTAATATTGGCAGCCCAAGATAGTGGGCTACGTACATGTTGGTTTACAAAGTCCACATGTGGACATGTGGGAGAAACAGACAAATGTAGGTTTTGTAAAACAGAATTAGAAACAGTCGCACACCATGTTGCTGGATGAGATATACTAATGGCAGAAGGACTGTATACTGAAAAGCATAATAATGTGGCAAGACTGTTGCACAGGGGATTGTGCAAACATTGTAATACTGAAGTAGCTGAAAAACACTGGAAACATGAGCCACTAAGCATCATAGAAAATGATGAAGTCTACATCACATGGGATCACCCAATACCAACAGTTAAAAAGATAGATGTGAGAAAACCAGATATAGTGGTTCATGAAAAGAAGATAAAAGTAGTTTTGATCACTGAAATCACTACACCCAATGACTACAGTGTCTTGTGTACAGAGAGACACAAAGTCATAAAATATCAGGATTTGCTGGCAGAAATTAGAACAATGTGGATGAAAGATACCCAAACAGTTCCAATAGTAGTAGGAGCAACAGGTCTTATAAAAAAAAGAATCTACAGTCATATTTAGAATTGTTACCAATACATATAACTCTGTACGAATTGCAGAAGGAGTCATCTCTGGGCACATTGTGGGTGCTGCAAAGAGCACTTCTGGTTGACATCAAAGACAGAAACAATACTAATTTCATGAACTTTAATCATACTTTGACTTAGTAATGGGGTCCATTCCCGTCATGGTATTAGAAACTCAAAAGATATGGAGAAATTAAAGAAAAAAAAAGTAAGAGGTATCTACTCAATCTTAAAATTATCTTCTATTTTCAGCTGACTCCATTTGAAAGTAATTAGACTCTTATAAGTTTGATATTTAAGCAATAAGCCACATCTGAGTGTGGGCAGTGCTGGATTTAGCTATGGTTGATGGAGTTTGATTTTGACGGCGAAGCCCGAGATCAAACAAAGCCACCCATGGGTAAATACAGCATTACTCACACCCAAGAGTGGGTTATTGCTATTATACAATGACATTATTTAATACAGGAATTGTTTACCTTCCTTAAATAATGTCTATCTGTGCTGTAGTATTCCATCAAGTTCTTCTGCCTTTTCTGATGTACTGCACGTGTGTGTGGAACTCACATTCCCATGCTTACACAGTTCATCAGTGCACTGAAAGGGAAGCAATGGAGAGGAGAGAATCTCCACTGCTGTTTTTTTTTTTTTACTTTCTTTCTTTCTTTGACTGAGATTTTATGAAAGACAACCTAAATACAAGAAAAATCAAATCAGGTACATCTGATTATTTTAGCAGAAAGTAATTGTTTTTTCTCATATTTTGTTATCCTGTAAGCATATGCCAACAGAAAAGTCGGTCAGCTTAATGGTATTTCAGCAGCTGGACTTTTTTCTACTGGCATATGCTCAATTGACAGTGGGCACACTGGTTGGTCTGTCCAATCAGTGTGCACATTTTTGAATAACAATGACCCGTTATTGTATAATAGCTAATATTTTACTTCAATCTTCATTTAACTGTTATGTTTTCATTAACTGTCATAACATTACAATTCTATGTATGCTCATTTACTATTCTTTGTATGTACATTTTTTGGATTAATTGTCACATTATTACTACTTCATGTTTGCATGTACATTTATTATGTAAATCTTATATAACTGCCTTCCACTCATTCTATTCTGTAAAATAGAGCAAATAAACAAATAAAATTGGTTCACTTTGCACCAAAACCCACTGCAGACTTTCTTGTAGTTGTGTTAATGACATTCATCAGAAGTCTGTTGAATGTCCTGGATCTCAAATGTTTAGTAAATAACCTTTTGAATGTTTTTTTTAAGACCTGAAAAAACAGGCATGTCCTCAGAGGTATCATATATGATTTTTAACTGATCCCTTATTAAATGGACTGTATATTGATCTGCAAATACATCAGATGCTGCCAGAGTTTTGTAAATTTCAAATGCACTTAGTTGTTTTGTAAAGTTTTTATCTAGGGTAGTATCATGTTTGGCATCATTCTTATCAGTGTTTCTTACCTGGATTCTAAGCATTTAAGAAGGCCATTCCATTCTAGCTACAAATCATAGTGAAGTATTTCTATTCTGGATTTCAAATACATGGTCAGATATGTTACATGTTATAACTTTTACAAGGATAATCATTATGTTTGCTTTGTCCATGAATACCAGTTGCAATTATTCAACAAGTATTAGTTTATTCAAAATAAACATGTTTATGAAATAAATTCCTGAATACATATTAAGAATAAAAAACAGACAATCCTGTGGCAATAAACCATACTGGAAATTATAAAATAACTAAAATGTATAATCAGGAGAAAAGAATTGCTGCAACATGTTGGTGTTATCCTGAAGTATTAATTTAGATTAACTTAAGATAACAAGTGTAATACATTATTTCATTAATTCTACAAAAATAAGTTATAAATATACCTGTACAGCAAAATCAAAGGATACTAGGAAGATATTGTTTTGAAAGAACAAGGCTAGCAATCCTGCTACATTCCAGGCATTATTGATTAAACTCTACTGCTGAATTGTCTGTTAATATCTAAACAATACAGTCTTCTGTTTTAGATATTTGCACTAACTGTATTTTGTCTGTCTTACTATGACTGTATTACTGAAATGATTTGCTGAAATGTCTGTTGCACAATGATTTGTTATTTGTTGCACTTTGTGATAGTCTACTGTATGTCTATTCATTCTCTGAATTTGGGTCATGACTGAAAAGGGGCGACATACCTGCACATACAGTATATCTGTTTATCAAATAGGCAAACCTTCCTATGTTCCATTCTTTATGCATAAACAACACACTGTCTGCTGAATCCATTGATACTAATATATTTAATGATGCTATTACCACACATTTTTAAAGTAGACATTATAAGACTGAATTTTGCTATACTGGTTCCATCAGTCCTACTCCCATTTTAGATGAATCACTTCTTAGTATGATTGATAAATACATGCTAATATATCAGTGGGTGCTTATTATAGTTCATGATTTGTGCTGCCTAAATTGAAGGATGATAACTAGTTGAACAATAGATCAAATAAGTAGAAAAAGACTTTAATTATACTCATTTCATAAGAAAGGCTCTCTTGTTGACCATCATTTATTAGGCCTGTCAGATTGGCATCCATTATGAGTAGACATGATGAAAAGCATACAAGAAAAGCACTTTTGTGGATCATAAACATTTGGTTATCTATTGTAGGTAGTCTTGGAGAAAAGCATATCAGACTTGATAGTAATGTTTTCAGATACTGTAAATACTAACAATGTAGCCCAGATATGTTTTGTGATTGGGCTCACATTTATTAAACATAACCTATTTTGAGAAGCTTTACTTATAAACAATTAAGACATGATTGTGCAAGGAAGCACTCATCAATCATAGTGGCACAATTAAAACTAACCTGGTCCCTTCCTGACAGATTATTTTTTGCAGCTGGCAAGCTCCCCTGCAACCCCCCCCCCTCCACATATGTAGGGGGAAGCCACCACACCACCCAACCTCATATATGAAGACCAGACCCAGTTAACTCCACTGAATATGCAGAAATGTATACCCCCACACTATATCAGTATGTAAACAGTGCAGAGATGTAGCTGTACCCTGTATGAACAAGTACAAATGCAGGGCAAATCCCAGAAATAAACCCACACGGTGGAACCATGATATCAACAAGCTTTACAATAAAAGGGAAAGAATTTTGACCAAAAATAACAAGAGTAATTCCCAAAATATTAGAGCCTTGTCACTGAAATAAACAACTCAGGAGATTAATAAAATTCACCAAAACCAAGTTTGAGGCTAAAATAGCTACCCAAGCCAAAGATAATTAAAAAGCATTTTTAGTTATGTTTGTAATTTCAAAAGCACAATACAGCAATGTGCTGGACTGATTGTGAATGATATTACCTAGAACGAGGCTGAAGATATAGCTAAGCTACTGGCCAATAAATTTTACTGTAAATTTACCCCCCTCTCCTCTCCATTTGTCCCTGAAGATATACCTGAAACTGGCTCACCTCTAGCTATCACACAAGACCAGGTCCTAAAAGTGCTATCAAACACTAAAAATACTGCATAAATGTGTCCTGACAATATCCTTGGATGCAGCATGAAGCACAATTTAGACACAGCCCTAGTATCATTGTTCAATCTAAGTGTTGTACCAAGAGAATGGAGAAGAGCTACACTCATTCCCTGCAAAATGGAGGACCTTCCACAGACCCAGGCAATTACAGACCCACAAATCTGACCAGCCTCATATGCAAAACCATGGAAAGCATTATTATGAATTAAGAAATCAATCATTTAGCATATAGGGAGCCTCCAAACACTGGACCAGTCTGAATTTGGATTCATCAAAGGCAGGTCATGCTTACCTAACCTGGTAGATTCTTTTGAAAAGCTCACTAAAGCAATGGATGAAAGCAAAACAGTGCACACTGCATACCTTGACCTAGCCAAAGCCTTTGACATAATTCCCCATTCAGGCATAGTCAAAAAACTAAACAAATTGGGAATAAATCTTCATGTTACCCTTAGGATTGCCAACTGGCTCAGAGATAGGACATGGAAAACAATAAGGAAATTACCTCCATAAAGAGACCAGTGGAGTCCCCCAGGGTTCTGTGCTGGGACCTCTCCTGTTTAGCATCTACTTTATAAAGTAAAAGTGGGTACCAAAGGGCTCTGGCGGACTAATTTTGCAGATGAGTGGAAGCTAGGAGAAGTCACTGAATCTCCAAAAGACTTAGCCATCCTGCAGAAAGGTTTGTCTGAAATAAACAACCAGTGTCAAAATCATGAACTGAAACTAAATGCCAAAAAATGCATTATTGTATCCTTTGAGAAGTCATCTACCCTAGAGAACTACCACATTGACAATATACCCCTAAGAGGTGACCCAATTGTTTGGGATTTGGGAATGTATGTGGAGAGTGACCTAACTTTGAAGAACGTGTCCATTGTTGTAAGAAGGTCCTTCTATGTTGCACAGGTTATAAACAAAGGGATTGTCTTTATATCTAGGGTGTCATTGCCCCTCTTTACTCAGCCCTAATTAGGCTAGTCATTGAATATAATGCCCCCTTTGGCATGTATCTGTCCAGACACACTCAACAACTAGAACTGCCACAGAAATAACTTACTAAAAGATTTTCCTACATGGACTGATCAAAGCCCTGTCACTATACTCAATATCCTGCAAAATGCTAAGAGGTGACTTGTGTCTGGCATACAAGATATCCTCTGACCCATCACTGATGGATTTACTGCACATCAGCAAGTCAGATGGCATCAGAAATACTTGGTCTAGGGACCTAAACCTCTTCAGCAATATCAACAGAAAGGTTTGGAGGGGAAGGTATATTTTGCAGAGGATACCATTGCTGTGGAACAGACTTCCCATCCACATAAAACAAGGTTCATCCTTGTCCATTTTTAAATGCAACTTAGATCTATAGATGGGAAACAGAAAATTTATGCCAGGACTGACTCCTGAACTACTAATGAACAGAGGCTGCCCCTAAACACTTTATCCCATTCATAGGCCCCCTCAAATTATCTATGGTATGATCCCAGTTATTCTCATTAGAGGTAATGTATATTTATCAAACACAGGATGGATAAGGCCAATCTATCATTTAATGAGATAGGCTATATTGAGCACAAAAAGAGAAATTGGATAGGCTTACAATGGCCTTCAAGGCTGCCTAGTCTAGGACTTTCATATGAACCTTTGAACATATAACACCACTGTCACATAACAGTGGGAAGATGGAGGATCATCTCAAAACAATGCACAGTAGTCTCATAATGAAGATAAGAAGGAAGTCAGTCAGTGCTGATTAAACATTAAGCATCCAGTCAAATACTCAACAGGCAAGTTTAAGAACAACCTTTTGAAAACATCTCTTTAGATTTGGATATTACTTTACCCATAGATTCAATCTATTTAAACATGGTCAAGACATTTAATACCACTGTGCTAGGGTAATTATGAGGAATATCATTACATATAAATCCCTATAGTATAATCTGAGTAGCGGAATGGTTAACTAATAAGATTCATAAAATCAGCTTTCTTGAAAGTATAGAGTTTTAGTCACTAGTGAGTTTCATCTGGGCCTGTTTTGGAACACTTGTCAATTTGTAACTATCTATCTACTTATATCTACCTATTTATATATCTATATCTGTGTGTGTGTGTGTGTGTGTGTGTGTGTGTGTGTGTGTGTGTGTGTGTGTGTGTGTGTGTGTGTGTGTGTGTGTGGGTCTACTTTGACCCATTGAAATTACATTCACTGAACTGTAATTTCAAGAGTCTGTTTTCGAGAAAGTGCATTTATCTGAATATGCACTTTCACGAAAATTGGTTCAGCGAAGAAAGGTCACCAATTCTGGGATCCTGTGGTGGTGCAAGTGATGAAATAGTTGAATCAATATTAAATTAGTTTCATTCCCCCTTTTTTGGACTAAAAATAACAAGACAAAGCTCATTTGTTGTATGACATTTTTGCATCTTATTTAAAAAATATGTTTTGGATTCTCTCAATTATTTTTTAATTTTACAGTAAATGTTAAAGATTTGTTTCCTTCTATCTATGCACAGAACAAAATGAATAACCATCAAACAAAAGACAATAGTACAACTTTTGAAATGATCTTTTATTATCTTAAGAATAAATATAATTAACAAATCAGCATAATGTTAGATGCCCACAAGCCATGCAAATTTCAGAATTTATACTTTCTCTCATAAAGATAATCCCTGGGATTCAGCAAGCAGCTGTGCAGGAATAAGTTATTCTTGCATGGCAGGGAATGATTCTGTTCAGCATGGTAGTGCACCATGCATATGTATGAAGGCATGCTGCCATGCTCTAAAACGGACACGGTTCCATCTACGAGCACAGGGGGTGCATGAGAGCAGAGCTCTCACAATATACACTCCCCCTGCACTCCAGAATTGCCTTTCTGCAATTTAAAATGAGCAAGAATGCTCATAACACCCCTGACCTGTCAGGATAACAAATCTGGTCAAAGCCGTAAGGGACAATCATCCCTACCAAGACAAATGTTGTCAGAATAGCACATGTAGCATAAGCACATGGTGCACACCTCCCAACCCATCAGAGTAAGGAATGTGGACAAAGCCAAAAGGGACAATCATTCCACAAAGCAGAAAGTTGATAGAATAACAGGTTCAGCATTAGCAGGGATATTCTGAAGAGCACAAATAAAATAACACAACAAATAATTTATTTTTATAAATGCGATAAAGTTTAAGAGTAGCTGCTTGGATATGCCTGCTGCTTAGTCAGCTTAAACAGCACAAGAAGTTAAATAGCAAGAGACATCCAGAATAATGAGTGTTTCAATAGTGTAGTGGTTAGAGTGTATGCTTTACAAACTGCCATTCCTGGTTCGATTCTCACTATAACCAATTTGCATTTTACATGTGAAAGCAGTACATAAGCCTTTATTTATATAATTAGCTACTAAATAATATATATTTGTTAACCAGAGTACTGTATTAGGTCCAGATGTGAGGTGTCAGTTTAATAAAGTTATGAAACCCCCATATAAACACGTGCCCCATACAGTATAGTCACACATGAATAAATGTAATGAAAGCACATTGGGGATGTCAGGGACAGTAAACAAATTTATATGTAATGAATGACGAATCAATGCCATACAGCAGATAGTCTATAAAATGAAAAATAAGCAATGCTAAGCATTGCACAGCTCTGCTCACCAAGTGTAAGCATTGTGTAAATATGACTGCTAAGCAATGAGTAGCCTAGCTAAGTGGATTTGCCCATTGGTAAGCAGTGCTGAACCTGCCCCTTTAAGCACTGCCAACCTTAGCTAAGCAGATTTGCTTGTAGCTTAGCTTTGCCCAGCATATTCAAAACCATCCAATCACAACAAAGGGTGGGAAATCAGCCATATTTAAACCCCACAGGTGGGAATACAGCTCATAACTGGTTGCAGCTTCCCACTGTAGGCAGTATGACAGGAGTTGGTGAGGGCATGTGCTCCCATATGCAGCACTGGGACATACAGGAGTTCAAGGTCATGGTAGGACTCCTGGTACAAAACCATGATGAGAGACTGCTGCAGGGTCAGTACCAAGGTTCCCAATATGAAGCAGAAGCCTGGGACCATCTCGCCTGTGATCTCACTTGTTCCACTGGTATCCCTTGGATTGGTGAGCAGGTCCAGCACCACTATGCCGACTTGAAGCGGAGAAAGAGGGAACTCTTGGATGAGTGGGTCCAAGAAGCAAGGCAGAGGGGTGATGTCCCAGCAGTGTGTAAGTACTCATACCAATAACTGTTTACTAATGTCCAGCCTGTGTATATGATGGATAGGTATGCCTAAATATTTCCCTATTTCCCTTACAGCTGCAGCTGAGTGGGCTGTGAATCAGGAAGCCCATGCTAGTAGGTTGCAAAGGCTGCATTGCGAGGCTGGTGAGTAACAATCCTGCTTGTAGTAGTCATGCCAAATAAATATAAATATAAAGTAGTAGAAAGTCACCTGGCTGTATAAAAACTGTGTATGGGTTGTACTGAATAAACCAGATAATATGACAGTAATAGCACCTTATAGGTCATATTTAAATAAAACTGCAACTGCCTGGCAATAAAGCTGTAAATCCTGGACTGGTTGTGTTTACTCTGGTATTGTATGGCATTAATTGTTGCATTCTCTGAATAGTAATGTCGTGTTAACCACTGTTACCCACACTGTGCTACATAAAACAAAATGTCTAGGAATGTCTGTATAAGACAGATAGTTAGAAATGTAACCAGCTGTTTATTTGTTTATAAAATGAAATGTGGGTTGTTATGTGATGCATGGGCATAACCATTTATTCATTAGGTGCACTTTGAGAGAATTTTTGAATATGGTGATAGAAGGAGCAGAGGTTAAAGAAGTGGGAAGGTTGAGCCAGAAACTGGAACAACTGGAACAACCACCCCACTTCTTTAACCTCTGCTCCTTCTATCACCATTTTCAAAAAATCTCTCAAAGTGCACCTAATGAATAATTGGTTTTGCCCATGCATCACATAACAACCCACATTTCATTTTATAAACAAATAAACAGCTGGTTACATTTCAAACTATCTGTCGCAGACATCAGGAATCTACTGCAAATCTATAACTGTAATAAGTTGTTTCTCTATGCCCTCTTTCAAGACTTGTTGTTTCAGTATAATAACTCAGTATCTTGCTCTGTAATGTGTAACATATAATTGTAATATGTTGTTTCTCTATGCTCTCGTTTAGACCTGTTGTATCAAGATAATACCTCAGTATGCTGCACTGATTGTGTAATGTATTAATAACATGCTGCTCTCCATTTTAATATCTATGTATGCTTCTTTTGCAATATGTAACATTTTGTATCATGCTGACTTGATTATAACTTGATGGAGCTTTTCTCCCCAGGCCTCCACTGTAAATGGGCATGTGTCCAGTCGGACTATCCCGTCAAACAAATGTAAAATAAATAAAATAAAATAAAAGTACAAGATCAGATTGTACAACCAAGAAAGACTTAGACAGAAACCACTGAAGAGATAGACAGCAATATCCAAATAGCGCACTCTCTGCTGAAACTTAAATTGTTGGATTTTTAGCAGACACAGCCATGGTTCAAATCCTGGGGGAGGTAGTAAGCTGTATGCATAATCATACCTCTCAACTGTACACATTCCTTTCAGAATGTCCAGATAATTGGCTCATATTTTCTGCCTGTTCCTTTGTTCCCCTGGCAAATCAGTCGGATGATCTCAGAATTGTAGTCACTAAATAATGACATACATTTGACTTTCAGACCACAAAACCTTCAGAAAATGAATATTAAAACAAAGCCTGTCACTCTAGCAACTCTCCAAGGTTATGACAGCAATATTCAAAATGTGTCCCAATTTGTACCCCCATGTTGTAAAACTTTGTCCATGGTGTGTGTGCATTAAGAGACTGGGAGGTATGTGCATAATATTAACTAGGAATCTGGGAATATGTGTAGAAACAGTCAGGTAGTGTTAACAAACATTCACCCCACAGATATGTCAGATAAGAAAACTGTGCCTGCCAATAAAGATTTAAATCCTGGACTGGTAGTGTTTACTCTGGTATTGTATGGCCTTACATGCAGCATTCAGTAACATCTGATATCAGAATAGTTCTGTTGTGTCAACTACTGTTTCTCACTGTGCTACAT